>NC_068939.1:71125599-71223099 GCF_016801865.2 Culex pipiens pallens
ATTAACTTTTCCTCCCCTAAACGCGCCAAACTTCTCTCATAAACCCAGCCAACAAATCAGAGTAAGACAGTGATAAGACGCCAGTATTAGTTTGTCGCGCGAACGCGCTTCTTCGAAAAAGGCAGAACGATGCTGGCTCGTCCACCCCAAACTCGCTCGTGGCTCGTCTTGGCCGTCTGCTCAACTTATCTGATTGCGGCAACACGTGCAGCTTCCGCTGACTGTGGCTTCGGTTACGAGTTGCTCGCTGCCAAGTTGGACACTTTGGATCACGGGTAAGTTTTCGGAAGCTTTTCCGATTCCCATGGAAACGCTTAAAGTCGGATTGATTGATGTTTCAGAATTGCAAAAGTTTGTGCTGGAACAGCAGCTTATTTGTACGACTATCCGAGGACTTGCCGAGACGGTTCAATCAAATCTTCAGGAATTTACCTACTTCAGCCGGAGAAGGGCTTTCGAGATCCGTTTCCAGCGCGTTGCGAACAGGACTACGAGGGTGGAGGTTGGACAGTGATTCAGCATCGCTTTGACGGAGCCACAAACTTTGTTCGACCTTGGGAGCAGTTCAAGAATGGGTTCGGTCACCTGGAGGGGGAGTTTTGGCTAGGTTTGGAGAAGATTCACCAGTTGACGTACTCAACGCCACACGAGTTGCACGTGCTGTTGGAAGATTTTGAAGGGACGCAAGCGGTGGCCAAGTATGAGGAATTTGCCGTCGCAAGTGAGTACGAGTTCTACAAGTTGGTCAAGCTGGGATCGTACAGTGGGACGGCGGGGGACTCGCTATCTGGGCACAAGGATCACAATTTCTCAACTTTTGATCGCGATAATGATAAACATGAAACTGCCAACTGTGCGACGGTGTACAGTGGAGCGTGGTGGCATGGCAAGTGTCATTCGAGTAATTTGAACGGGCTGTATCTGAAAGGAGTGACCACAAGTTATGCGAATGGAATGTGCTGGAATGCGTTTAAGGGGTATCATTATTCGTTGAAGGTTTCTAAGATGATGATTAGGAGTAAAGTGTAATCAAGATACTTTAATAATATTGAATAAAACAATACATAAATTTTCCTTTTTAAATTTGTCGTGGAATTCCCAGTGTGAATTTTTGTTATCTAATGAAACTGCCTAATTAGGTATTAGGGTCTACATAACAAAGTTCAAACTCAACAATTCAAAATAGTGCAATTAATCAAGAGGTACCGAATATAATCGTCATCGTAAATTAAATGGTACAAAGATACTTCATAGAAAACCAGTTTTATTTCTTCCTCCTTATCATCATCTTGGACGATTTCAGTGCATAGTGATGACCTCGAAACGAGTACCAAACCATTCCTGTAGCATACTCCGAGGTAGTTCCCTTCGAATATTTCCCGTTCAAATTGCTGCAAACAAAAGTCTCAATTACCGTGAGATAATACAAAAACTTCAACAACTCACCTCGAGTGACAATTCGAGTACCACCAAGCTCCATGAAAGTGGGACGCACAATTTTGCGGCCAAGAATCATTATCCCGATCAAAAGTGCTGAACTTCAGCGATCGTATTCCCGTGATCGAGTCCCCAGCTGGCCCACTGAACCCGTCGATGATGTTCACCGCGTAACCAGCCTGCTCACCAGCAATCTCAAACCGGTCCAACTTGGCGTACGTCGCGTTCCCCTCGAAATCCTCCAACAAAACGACCATCTCGTGCGGCGCCGAGTACGTCAACTGGTGAATCCGGTCCAGCCCGAGCCAGAACTCCCCCCCATCCAAACTGCCAAAACCTCGCTTGTACTCGGCCCAATCCCGGTAGAAATTGACCGACCCATCGAACCTCCTCTGAATCACCGTCCAACCACCGCCGTCATACTCCTGGTCACAGTACAGTTGAGCCGTTTCCTGCGGACCAATGCGGATGTTGAACAGTCCGGACACCTTGACGGGGACCTTATCGCACGAGTCGTACACCTGCTGGGCACTCTGCTGTGAAGTCACGAACTTGAGTAGGCTTTCCAGTCCGGCCGAGATGGAATCGATTTTGGACTGGGTTTTTTGCTCCTGATTTGCGACGCGATCCTCCAGGGCTTCCAGTTTGCTCATCAACAGTTCGTAGCCGAAACCATGATCGGTTCCGGAGGAGGCAGTTGTGGTGCCAAGAATGAGGAGAATTGACCAAAAGCAGCCAAACAGACTTGGTTTCATTTTGCGATGTTTGCGAAATGGGAGTTGAAGTTAAACTGAAGTAAAGTCTTTTTCGCCAATGTTCAGGAAACTTGATTCAACAGAGAAGAAATGTGCAAACGGGGATTTTTGTGAGTCAGATAAGAAGCAGAACCAAAATAAAATAAAAACTTTCACTGCAAGGGGATTCACATGGCATATCGGCATGGAGTTTAATCAGTTATGTTTTATTTGAAGCAGCCGTGAAATGTCAAGTGAAATCATAACTGCAAATAAATAACCAGTCAAATAATTTTACAAACGAATACTGTCAGTTTATTATCACAATCAAAAGTTCATCACACGTTTTATCATCATCCGAGATCGCTTCAAAGAGTAGTTGTCTCCCCTGAATGGGTTCCAGGTCATTCCCTTTCCGTGATACTTGGAAGCATCGACAGGCCCCTTCAAGTACTGCCCATTGAGGTTGCTAAAAAAGAGTGACATGGACATTGTACACATCAAAGCAGCTGAAAAGGACGAAACTCGATATTAGTCATACCTGTGATGTCCCCTTCGATACCACCAGGCGCCAGTCCAGTCAACACCCCCATTGTTCCCCGGCACGTCATGGTTGATGTCCATCGTGGAGAACTTTGACCCTCGATGGTAACCGAGCCCATCTCCCGCCGTCCCGTTGTACTCCCCCAGTTTCGTAATGGCGTACGATTCGTGCTCGTTTCCAACAGCGAACCGTGAATATTTCGCCACCACTGTTTTATTCTCGAAATCTTCCAGCAAAACATGCAGCTCGTACGGGGCCGAGTACGTCAACTGGTGAATCCGGTCCAGCCCCAGCCAGAACTCGGCCTTCAGGTTCCCGAACCCGTTCTTGTACTCCTTCCAGCCGCGATAAAAGTCAACCGACCCGTTGAATCGGCTCTGAATTACGACCCAGCCGCCGGACTCGTACTGCTGGTCGCAAACCACCGGGAAGGAATCGCCAAAGCCTGGTTCCGGCAGCAGTTGGTGGACGACGCTAGTTGAAACGGATTTTGGCGCCAAATCGCAGCTCTCGTACACTTGTAGCGGGGCAGTTGTTTGTAGTAGAGGCATCGATGAGTCGGCGGGCCAGTTCACTGCGAAAATGTAATATTGGTAATATCAGGTCATTCTTTGCACAGCAAAAAAACAAAAACAATGGTAAAATCGCGTGCAAAAGCAGGCACATTATCTTTGTGAGAAATGTCACTCAATATTGCACACTGCATGTCATGTTTTTTCACACACAAAAAAAAGTAGTAACCGACGGAATTCAAACCCAGCACTTACAGAGAGGACTGGCGTCTTAGCCCACACGGCTGTCAGACCGTAAGCTTAACATTACGGTCAAGTAGGTTTCCCCTACTTATTTTTCTGCTGTGCATTTCACAAAAAATTGAACTGAATTTGACATGTTTTTAAATCTTAGTTTGATTGAATTTAATATTTTTCCTTTGTATAAAAGTAATTGTCTACAAAATCGGCCGATATGGAGCATTTTCATTATTTTTGTCATTTTTTTATTTGGCTCAAACTTTGTCGAGGCCTTTCCTATGAACAAAGAAGCCATTTTGTTTCATCGGTTCACCTTTACAAGTCTCCATACAATTTTTGGCAGCTTTTAGGTTTCGAATAGGACCAGTAGTTCGAGAAAATCTGCTCTAATAAGTAATGAGTGGAGAGTTTGACAAATCTCCTTGAGGACTCTGTGTTACATGAGCCGACAGCAGTATTTTATCGGCATAGTTGCTCAAGCGGGGTGTGGTCCTGGTCCTACTCGAGATTCAAAGTTTCTAATATTCAAAAATCCGATGATTCGATGTTTCAAAGATCCAAAGATTTTAAGTTTCGATGATTTGAAGATCCGATGATTTGAAATTAGAATTTTCGAAGATTTGAAGATTTGAAGATTTGAAGATTTGAAGATTTGAAGATTTGAAGATTAAAAGATTTGAAGATTTAAAGATTTGAAGATTTGAAGATTTGAAGATTTGAAGATTTGAAGATTTGAAGATTTGAAGATTTGAAGATTTGAAGATTTGAAGATTTGAAGATTTGAAGATTTGAAGATTTGAAGATTTGAAGATTTGAAGATTTGAAGATTTAAAGATTTAAAGATTTAAAGATTTAAAGATTTGAAGATTTGAAGATTTGAAGATTTGAAGATTTGAAGATTTGAAGATTTGAAGATTTGAAGATTTGAAGATTTGAAGATTTGAAGATTTGAAGACTTGAAGATTTGAAGATTTGAAGATTTGAAGATTTGAAGATTTGAAGATTTGAAGATTTGAAGATTTGAAGATTTGAAGATTTGAAGATTTGAAGATTTGAAGATTTAAAGATTTAAAGATTTAAAGATTTAAAGATTTGAAGATTTGAAGATTTGAAGATTTGAAGATTTGAAGATTTGAAGATTTGAAGATTTGAAGATTTAAAGATTTAAAGATTTAAAGATTTAAAGATTTGAAGATTTGAAGATTTGAAGATTTGAAGATTTGAAGATTTGAAGATTTGAAGATTTGAAGATTTGAAGATTTGAAGATTTGAAGATTTGAAGATTTGAAGATTTGAAGATTTGAAGATTTGAAGATTTGAAGATTTGAAGATTTAAAGATTTGAAGATTTGAAGATTTGAAGATTTGAAGATTTGAAGATTTGAAGATTTGAAGATTTGAAGATTTGAAGATTTGAAGATTTGAAGATTTGAAGATTTGAAGATTTGAAGATTTGAAGATTTGAAGATTTGAAGATTTAAAGATTTGAAGATTTGAAGATTTGAAAATTTGAAGATTTGAAGATTTGAAGATTTGAAGATTTGAAGATTTGACGATTTGAGGATTTGGAGATTTGAGGATTTGAAGACTTGAAAATTTGAAGATACGAAGATTCGATTGTTCGAAGATTGAAAATTAAAGAAATACTAATTTGAGGAAAAAGTTTTTTTTGTTCAAAAGTAAGTTTAAAATCTGTATTATTTCTCCGTGTAACTTCTTACCTACAAGTTTGGCGAAGACACCAAATCGGTCAGAAAATTCCTTCAAATGATACAGATTTAAAATATTTACGTACCATTTTTGTATGGACAGCTGCCAAAATTGTAGGGAGACTTGTATGGGTAAACCAATGACACAAAAAAGCGTCTTTGGTCATAGGGAAGGCCCAAAAAATGTGAGAAAGATAAAAAATACAAAAAAAAAGCCATAACCGGAATTACAGGAGAATTTTTCATCAGGAACATGGCCCAAACAGTTTGATTCAAGTTTAATTATCAACTTAATACAATCGCTAGCTAACCAAGTACATACCTTTCGTTACCGCATCAGCAGCAGGATGAGCCAGTTTTTGGCGCTTGTAGTGATTGTGACCTTCGACCAGTAACGACTGAATGATCGTGACGCTACCGGCCAGCGCGTCGAGCTGCTCGTGGGAAGCGTTTTTGAAGTGCTGAATTTCCGCCCGAATGCCTCCCACGTCACCGCGAACGTTATGCACGGTGGCACTTACGTTTTCCACCTGGCGAATGATTCGGTCCAGTTTGGACTCGAACGAGGAAAATTGCTCCCGCGAGGCCGCTTCCACTCGAGTGATCCTAGAGCGTGGATTTGAAGTCAAATTAGAACGTCCGTAAATCATGACACGGAAGGAAATTTTTCTAGCAAAATTGTAATCTTGGATTGACGAAAATGATAGCAACATTTCTTCCCGTGTCCAGCAAAAGCTCATAACTCACTTGGTATCCAAGATTTCCAGCTTGGCGAGCAGCTTCTGATAGTCCAGGCCCGGTTCACTCTGGCCACCTCCACTCACCATCCCGGGTCCAGTGGCACCGAGGACAGACCCTTGGAATGCCACAGTGACGAAGACCAGAATCGTCGTCACAGCCGACATCGTCGTAACCATGGCTTGTCCACTATCAACCGATTACTGTTGAGGGGTTTCGAGTGTTTACGGTTCAAGATCACGACCGCGACTGCAGTCGAAGGCACCACGACCGCGTGAACCGGTTCCAAAAATTCATACCGCGCGCTACGATGAATACACGAGTTAGACCTGAGACCGAGAGCAATTGTTTTGGTTCATCGTCCGGGCCTGCTAATAAGACGTGGACGTGTTAGGTAATACGCTCTGCTGAACGATGTGTCATGTGCAAAAAAATGAAATAGACTTAGATTTTGGTTAAATGGTGATGATAAGTGACTGTTGTAATATTGGGTTTAAACTGAACCGATAAGATGTAGTTGTAAAGACTTGTGAATGTATACAATTATTGGGCTATTAACTTGGCTCTTGGCGTTCTTTTAATTTTATTATTCACTTTTTGTCTACACTACAAAGTGGTATTTTTTGTACCTTTTTTAGTTCAATCAAGCCATTTATTACATAAATTTTTATTAATATAAATTTTTGATAACCTTGAAAGATAAGCCTCATTTAGCCATCGATAAATAAATTCGGCGTTAGGCATTTGCTCAAAAATTTAAACATAATTTGTATGAAAACTAAAAATTAAAGACTCTAAAGATTAAAAAAATCAAAAAGTTCAACAATCTACACCCAACCAGCGGTCGCATGATTGTGATGCATGGCGGCATAAAAGTATATCAGAATCTGCATGAAATCTGTCCTCATGCATTTTTTGCGATATAGAGGTATGACATTTTTGCCCGTTACCGACAATTATCGACATTACCGACGGCTGATTGATTGTATTGCAGAAAAAAAATCTTATAAGAACGTGGATTGAACCAACAGCTTCTAGGTTGCTGATCCGACACGCTACCACTGCGCCATGGACACTTGATGAATTGTGAGGGACAGAGCTCGAACATATTGTTCTCTCTGGAGTGTTGCGTGAGGACGCACCAGCATTCTATGTGTAGGTGAGAACTGCAGATCTCTGACATGTTAACACGCGGGTAAAATTGAGCTATGAGCTGGCTGCAAAAACTGTTATAAAATGTAACATTTTCTGTAGCAAATCCACTGCTGCAGATTTTGAGCTATATATTTCCTTTGGGTGTAAAAACCAATTCGAAAGATCTAAAAATAAATAAACATTCAAATAACTGTAAAAAAATTGCCGTTTTCAAACAAATGAAAAATATTTGCAAAAATATTTCGGAATTGGTCCCTATTTTGGGCCTACTAAACAGATCGCACTTTAAATTTGATGTATTCTCAAAGGATGCATAGGCAGCCTAGTTTGTTTTACATAAACAAGTTGGTTTTTTAATGCTTTAGCTCGTACATTATCAACATTTTGATAAAAATACCTTATATCGCTGTAAAAGCACGAAAACTAAAACACTTTTTGCCCCTATTTTGGGTCTATTGCTTCTAGCATCCGACCTTCAATGTACCTATTTTCGACCCACCTTCTGATTGGTTGAATTCCAAAGCCAATTAGTTAACCCGTACTACGCGAGTAAGGATATTGAGATGTGAATGGCGCGTACACACTGTCACAGTTTATAGAAGTGTCAAATGGACTGTAAATACAGCCATCGTCTCCGAAATTCAGAGAGTAACTTTGATTGAGAGTATAATTGATTGGTGTCATTTTAGTGATTATATTTTGAAATGGGATAATGCTAACCGTCAATAAAAACCTATTTCTGGTGGTTTGAGATTTGGGGGAAGACTCTCATTCGTGTGCCGAGTGACGAAAGCCGTGACGCTGAGTGTCAACAAGCGGTAAGCCACGAAAAATTTGACGAGTGATATGTTTATTCCGTTTTTTTTTCTATTTAAAAGGAAATAGTGAATTATTTTTGCCCACCAAACTGAAGCTAATGACAACAAGTATCATTCTCAAGTGGTAGTTTCCTGCAAATTGACGGTGGAATGCACAATTCTGTCAAATTAAGTTTGGTAGGCTCAGTATAGGTACTAGGCCCAAAATAGGGACAAATACCCTAATTATGAAATATTTTGTTTATACTTACCCCATCAGCTACTGATGTCGGAGTCGGTGGAGTAGTGTCTTTTGGTGAGCTGAAATTTGAGCGACCCCAGGAACTCGTTTGATAATTTAAGCAGTTTCAGTTTTTGAATCTAACTTATTTCATTGCTCTTATATACACCACGTATGTTTTGGATCCATTCTAAATCCACAAAACAAAAAATGTAAAGTTTTTCAGCTAATGCATACGATCCTTTTTATGTTTTATGTTTCGTTAAGCTTTTTTATGAAGCTCACTACGGGCAAAAGCGTTTTAGTCGTGCTTTTGGGTAGCTATCACTGCGCATGCTTTGTAGTTGTGGTGAGTTGGATGCTTCATGAATGAAAGCTCGTGGTTTCATATCCACCTCATGAATGATATGCTTTTGTAGGGAGAATCGAAGATTTTATGATGTGCTATCTAGATAAGCTGTTCTCTGTTAGAGAAGTTTGAGACTTTTAGAAATACATTTTTATCTAGATATGGCAAAGCTTTGCATTTCCAACTTTATGATTACATGTTAAACATGAGTTTAAGGTTGAAAAATATCGTTACACTAGACTTTAGTACTTTTATGAGGTATTATGCCTAAAACTACAACAACAACAAATTATATCCACAACCAACCACCTGTTTATCCAGTTAATCTTGTCTGACTCAACCAGACAGTTGTTTTCATATCATTAACAGCAGAGGTCAACAAAGCTCTTTGCTGGCCAATATTTGATGAGACAAAAACTTTACCAGTTTGGAAACCACACACAAGTAAAAAAAAACAACACCAAAACGCCTGTTTCGGTACTTGATACTTGGCACTTCTTCGGGTGTATTTTCGGCCACCGGTCGTTGAGAATGACCGATGCGTTACGTATTATACGAGGATCGGTAATGGAGGATGAAGTTTCGAGTGGATTTGTTTGGTGTTTGTCACGGTGCACTGACAGAGCCATTAATGTTGGATCTGTTTGGGATTTTTTTGTTTGTCGTGTATAATCTTTTTGGGTTTTGAAATAAGTGGAAATTATACGCCAAATATATGATTTGCTTTAATTTTTGATGTGATAGCTGATTGCAGTTAAGGTTGGGCAAAACCGCTCTTTTTTAGGAGCCGCTCATTTTCGTTCGCTCACCAAAAAGAGCCGCTCTTTTGAACGGCTCTTTCGCTCTTTTTTTAAGAATTGTGTGATTTTGCGAACTCCTTTCTAAATTCTGATTTAATCGATGAAGTCTATAAACACTGAAGTTAAATCAGGCAAGAGAATTTTTTCCATAATCTCTCAGCTATTTAGTAGATTTTTGGTAATATTTTACAAGCTATGCAATTTTAAATGCTCAAATTTGTATTCCAGTAATACTTTAATGTACGATCAGTTATATAAAGAAAAGCTTTTTCATTTTGTTTCGAAAATCGTTTACTTTTGGAAGTTCAAAGAAAAGTAGGAAACTTAAAATAAGTTTGAAAACTTTAAAGTTGTGTTTGGCAGCAATGCTACTTTGGGATAAATTTTTATAAGCAATTATTTTTCAATTGAGAATTGCATTTTCAATTCTAAAAACAAATTTTGTGATGCAATTTGTTCGAAATTCGATAAATTATATTTATGACAAGATTAAGAATCATTCTATCTTGGAACGGTTCTTTCAAAAGACCGGAGTTTAAAAAAAAAACCGGGGTTCTTTTTTTGTGAGCCGTGGTTCGTTCACTCTTTTTAGTGAACCGGCTCTTTGAGCGGCTCGCTCTTTTTTGCCCACCTCTAAATTTTATGCTATTTTTTATTTTTTCCTGAAACAAACTAGTGTCCGGATAAAGGATTTTATTGCCTGTAGATTTTTTTTGGCAAACATGATTCCATGAAATTTGGCTATTTTATTTGTATAAACAAATTATTTTGCATTTTTTTAAACTGGGCGAATTGGTTTTAGCCATATTTGAATAATTCTAGAGTTTTTTTTTTTGAATAGGTCCTATGAAAATATGAAACACAATGAAACACCTTAAAAAAAACTCTAGAATTGTTGAACATTATTGTTTTCAGTTTGAACAAACGTACAAACAAATTATAAATTCCAAAGTTAAAAGCTTTTGCCTGCTCTAAAAAAAATTCTCCTGAATGCACTTTTTCAATTAAATTGAAAGAGGTGACCCGAGCATGGGTAAATAATAAGGGAAATTCGTAATAATACCTTTCTCTGGTATCAATACCAAATTTTGGTATTCCTGGACCCTTTAAAAATTGTCTAAAGGATTATGTATGAGCAAAATTAGGAATCATACCAAATTAAGGTATTGTTTTGATTTTGCAAAATTGCAGAATTTGTCAATGGTCGAATACCACATTTTTGTATTCTTTTGGTATTTCAGTATTTTATCAAATTCCTCTGAAACTATGGGAAAATTTTGCCCAATTTTGACAAAATAATTAATTTTGCGCTAAAATGATGTCTCAAAGCGAACTTGATTTTAAACATTTTTGATATACCCCCTACAGAAATGACTTGAAATTGTGGAAAATTTTCTAAGTCAAATTCCTCTGAAACTATGAGAAAATGTTGACCAATTTTACCAAAATAATTAATTTTGCACTAAAATGATGTCTCAAAGCGAATGCTTTCATTGAAAACCGGAAATTTCAAACTTGATTTTAAACATTTTTGATATACCCCCTACAGAAATGACTTGAAATCGTGGAAAATTTTCTAAGTCAGGATGGCACATTTTGGTATTATTTTGGTGTTGAAAGGTTTCATCAATTTTCTCTGAAACTATGGAAATTTTTTAAAAATTTTGACGAGATAATTAATTATGCGCTGAAATGACTTGAAACCCAAAAATGTTAAAGCTGATTTATTTATTTTTTTTTGTGATATACCCACTTATATTTTTTCAAACACGATGAATTTTCTGTAACTCGGGATAACCAAATACTTTGAAAAAACGAGTCAATCAACAGATTATTGAATTTTGGTGAATTTCAATCCAGTTTCATTTTAATAATACTTATTTTTCAATCTTGTTATTTTTCAGAAGCTTCAAGAACTTCAAGCACAGGCCGTTCATCAATGACAAATGCATTCAATGTGGTGAAGAATATCACTAAGAACAACATGGAATCATCAGGTGAGTAGATTTGGCATTTCCGTTTTTTCACTAACTGCAACTGATGCACTAAAAATGGTATGAAAATACCAAATTTTGGTATTACTTGTGCAAATACCAGCGACCAAAATGTGCTCTTGGTTGCCCAGTAATAGATGGTAAAATGCCATGAAATCATACCAAAATCATGTTTGTGGAAGACCACGGGAATACCAAAATTTGATTTTCCAAGGGCGCGGGAATACCTTAAATTAAAACCATGGCAATACCAAGTTTTGGTATTCAAGCAATGTTCAAAAATCCAGAAGACCTCAACTTGGTATTGAAATGATTTTATTTTGTGGTATTATTTTACCTTTGGAATAACATGGTTTGGTATTGTTGTGTCCTTCAACATACAAGATTTTGGTATGATTTCATGGTATTTTACCATCTATTACTGCGCAACCAAGGGCACATTTTGGTCCCTGTTATTTGCCCAAGTAATACCAAAATTTGGTATTCCCGTGTTATTTACCCCTGCTCGGGGAAGCTTTAAATCAAAGAGCATTTATTTCTATAGACATATTAATTATCTTTTATATCATTGTTCACACTTTTTCATTTACAAGTTTGTTATACTTTTTTATTTTATTACACATTGATAATGAACATTCAATAAACTTACTCGAGCTAAGCAAGTAATCAATTGTTAATGTGCGATTCGGGACTACAGGGCTGTTAGGGACAGCAGTTTTGAGAACTTATAAGGTTTAATATTATAAACCGATGTTCTGATTTTGTTATTCTGACTCTGTTTTTTCCAAAAGCTATCAAAATATTGTGTAAAAACATGGCTAAAGTCGTTGTCTCAATTTACCCCATCTATCCCCATTCACCGTAGATTACGGTAAATTAATTTACAATAAATATTTATTTTCCATACAACATTTTCTCAAGCATTATTATTAATTATATTTCGCGATGTAATATTGAAATATTATAGATTTAACCATCATAGAAAAATTATTGAGATTTCGGATTCTATTATTTTGACTTCAGAGTAACAAACATACTCTTTTTAAATGATAAAGAACTCAAATATGTTGTTTCCTTTCTTTTTCAAATCGCTGGTTTTTATCTAAGTTTCCAGAACGAATTTGCATAATTTCATTGATGAGCAACCATCACACCGAGGGTGGAATGCATGAATGAAAGTCGCGCCCCTCAAGCTGGCTCCTTCCAACAGATTCGCTCTCCTTCTTCCCGAACGAGAGAAAGAGATCGATCTGACCACGCGCGCCCCTTTTATCTCGCTCACTTTTCGTGTGGAGCAAAACGGGCGGCCAAAGCTGAGCTCACTCTTTCTCTTTGCTCTCTTCTCTTATATGGGAGCGCACATGGCTTAACCTCGTGGTGAGACTGGTTTCGTTAATCGGCACGAAGCCGCGCGTCGTATCATATCAAATTACTTTTGGGTGATTCGATTTGGGATTTTTTTTCACTCTGGAACTCGATTTGACCTAACAATACTGTGATGGCGCCATCCGGCACACGATTAAGGGAGTGAGTGTTTGCTTATCAAAAATGTTGATTGTTTGTTGATTGCAGATTTGAAATCGATTAAGAGGAAATGAGTTGAGCAAAACATGTAATTAAATTGCATTTAAAACATCCATAATAAACAGCGAATTGCGTCATATCGTATAATTTTGATCATTCTTTTCTATAATTAGACACTCAATCGTTATTTGCAGAATTAAAACAACCAGTTATCTGCGCATTTCAAATAAACCATTAAGGCTTTAAAGAAATTTGAACTGATATCATGAAAAACATATTTTTGAATTTTTCTACACAAAAAAAATGTATAAGGTCAAAAATTTTCATGAATGATTTAAGTTTATGTCCTTTGGTCTCAGTAGCAGTTTTGAGGTGGAAGGTGGCTAAAAATCTTTTAGCTAATTGAGTTTTTTTTGTAAACATTTTAAGCAACAATTATTAAGATATTTTAAAATGCATGATTTATTTTAAAAATATGGAAAATTACTAAAATTTACGAAAAAAAAAATTAGGTTTCTGGTCAACGAGTGAGGCAAAAACTTTACTCAAATATAAAATTTGTTTTAGCCTAAGAGGCAATATTTTGGAATAGCCTTAGCATTGAACAATTTGCTACACTTCACTGTTATTGGTTTTTTTCTTTTTTAACCCTTTCAAGCCTGAATTTTCAAAAAAATATTTTTTAAGTTGATGATGGGAAATAATTCTTACGACCATACGAAAATTGTAGGCTGGTTTTGGAAATTTTTATTTTTTGGTCATTTATGACCCATCAGGTCTGAAAGGGTTAAATAAAAAAATATTATAAAATATTTTTTTTAAATAGGGTTATCTCTTAAATCCGAATCCCTTGCATATTTTTGATCTACTAAAACAGGCTTCCAAACCAATTTGCGATATTTCCATAATTTTTTTACTGATACTGGATTTTTTTGAAAGACAATAGGTGGGGCGATTATACTTGTTTGAATATTAATTTAACAATGTTATTAATATTGCTATTCATGGGGTCTCCATTTAAAGTTGAATCATCTCCTTTTTAAGTTGAAATTAGTATTCAGTCATTTTTGTTGTGTCCTAGTAGATGGTTTATAAAATTTTTGCGACTCATTAGCTCATCATATTTTTTGCGCAAAAAAAAAGGAACATGCTCAACATTTAAAATGGAAACAAAGGAAAAATACAAAATAGACAATAGTTTTGGATTGGATGTAGTAAAAAACTTGAGACTGCAAATACAAACAAAATAAGGCAATTAAAATATGAATTACAAAAAAAATTAGGAATGTAACAAAAAAAGTTTAGTTTTTGTTGATTTAAAATATTCAAAACGATTTAAGATATATGAAGAAGGGATAAGAAAATTGAATTTATAAATAAAATTTAATAAAAACTAAATACAATTGGTTATCTGGGTTCAGAACAAACACAACTAAGAACACAAACAAAAACCCGATTTAATCCCACCTGGGGTGAGAAAGAGCCTTTCTTACTAAAGAATATAACAATGGTAGAACTTCTTTCAATTCATAACATCGACTTTGTTTATTTATAACGTCAGCTCAAAAGAAAGTCTTATGATGAAAGCAATGTATTATGATGATATTATGAGTATTATGAATGATATGATTTCCAAAAGAAATTAAAAACGCAATTTTCACCAAAAGAATATTTTTAATCGTACAATATGTTTGTACGTTTCTAATCAAACAAGCGATTATGACAAACGCGATCATAGCAAGCTTCCCAACAACGCACACCGCGGTTTTGGTTTTCTAGTTTCGGTACGAGCCCTTTTGCGTGACTGTGTTGGTGTTTTGGTTCATCGTACCAGCGCACCAAGACAAGGTACAAGTGAACCGCGTGTGCCGTACGGTGCAGGGAAGCTAGCCATTCAGCTTCTACGAGAGTGACAGAGTCAGAGATAGCTATTTTTAACAACCGCACCACTACACACTCAATCGCGAGAACCTTAGAAAGAAAGCCATTGGAGTCGCCAGCATTGAACACTTTGAAAACGATATAAACGATGAAAAGCTTAGAAAGCTCCTATTATCCTATCCAATGAACCCTGTTAAATAAACTTACGAAATCACGAAAAAATGAAGTCTACATTTAGGCGGTTTTAGGAGCGCACGGGAAACAAAATGATTGTAGCCGGATGAATGTCCTATGTCACAAAGGTTTTGCATAAACATTGGACAGTTATGCAAAAACGGACAGGGCAAAAGAAACCGAAAAGCTACGATATCTTACATATTGAAGGAAACATCGGTAGACAAGCTACTACAAAACGAGTATAAGTCGAGCCACAAAATATATGCTCCAGCATTCTCGCGCCAGTATTCGAAGCTCAACTTGACAACTTGTCGACTTGGCGACGAAGCGTCGAAAATCGATGCAGTGTGATTTTTTGACGATTTTTCCGATTAAAATTGATGCTGAATCGACATATTTACGAAGATGGAAATGACGTCCTGCCTTAAAGTAAAACCTATACCTTTCCTTAGTAAGAAAGGCAAAAATATACAATAAATTTACAATTTACGAACTCACAATATGTTAGGCCATTTCAACCATCTTTACAAACAAGTTTTCTATTTCTTTCTTGTAATTGCATTTGAAGCATATTTTAGATTTTTTTTTGTTAGAATCATAACAATTAGGATATGATCATTAATGATAATATTGAGTTTTTTTTTTTTTATTGAAAATCCAGTTTAAACGGAAACATGTAGCCTTACTAGAGTCCTAACTTTGGAAAACTGATTGCTTGAAAAAGTATAAAATTTTAGAGAAAAAATAAGTATCACGTAAGTCTCCATTATCCAAATTCAATAAGGACGGAAATGAATGGTCCAATTTTCTAATACTAAAACTAACTGTTATCATGTTTTATGATCTTATGATGCAAATATTAACTTCACTTTCAAATAAAGCATTGGATTAGGGTCTAAACATACAAACATTTTTAAAGAAATGTCTAGTTTACTGCCCATAATTGAAAATTCGGCTATTATGCCAAATCAATTTCCCATGAGAGTGGCATATTAGCCGTTTGGTTCTTCGCATCGGCAGCAAAATCTAACAATTATTTTAGTGAAATTCAGGTTTCAGAAGATGCGTTGGAACATCCTCTAATCTCGGTGCTAATAACACGTTTTTGCCAAAAGTAGATATTAGCCATTTTTTCAAAGGTGGACAGTTTAAACATTCTGAAACATATTGGATCAAATAAGGGACCATCCATAAACCACGTGGACACTTTTTTGGGAATCTGTTACCCCCCCCCCCCTCGTGGACAATTGTCCATACAAAAAAATCGCCATGCCCCCCCCCCCTAAAGTGTCCACGTGGTTTATGGATGGTCCCTAAACAAAAACTTTACGTCAGCATGTTAAAAACTAGCTGTTAAATTCTCACAATACCTGTCTTAGTAGGGAAAATATACCCATTTTAATCACTCTAAGCCGTTCGACCAATTCTCATCACTTTTTCCGTTTCCGCTATTAAATCAACATTTTCTGATGTATCAAGATGGAGAGTAGCTTGCTCACTTTTATTTGAGCTATTTATTACTTGGAACAGTCAAAAACACTTTGTGAAAGCTTTAATTCAATATCAAAGTGCTGATAGGCACTTGAATTTCATATTCATTAAATTTTCAAAAATAATTTGAAATTTGAAAACGAGCATCAACTTTGGAATCCAGAAAACGACAAGCAACCTGCAAGTCACAACACAACGCACCAACAATGACAACATTTCTCCGGAATGACAAACGGAAACATTCAGCTGAGCGTTACGAATCCAGTGTAAAGCCTGGAAGTGTGCCGACGCGGCTCCAAATCTTTCAAGTGGCTGGCCCATCATCAGAAACGGCAAAGGAGAAGACCCTGTCGATGATCGTGAATTTTGACCTGTTGGTGAAGGGACGAGACGTGCGATCGAATCGAACCCGAAGATCGAGAAGAAGGTGTTACTGAAATAATCAAGAGCCCTATTCAGATAAGGAAAATGCTGAAATTTATTTTTATTACCACTAGAATCTTCTGTTTATTGTTATTAATTTTATTATCACTTCCTTCTTTGGGCCACACTTTCTTTCTTGGCGTGAGGTGGTTTGGGTTTTCGTTTGGTTTGCGGTTTCGAGAGGCTCAACAACGGTGTGGTCAGCATCAATAGGGTGGTCCTATAAATTGATTTAAATTTTCAAAATAATCGAGCTTAATAATGGCTTTTAATACTTTTTACGAATACTGCAGTCAATCTGAAATAATAAATTTAAGAACCACCCTTGATCTAAAGATTAGCTCGTGCTGCGTGCCGTCATTAATGAAAGGAACTCTCCGTGAAAGAAGTGGTTCAACAATTTGTACCAGAAGACGGGTAAAAAAAGGAAACCAAACACTGGACTGGAGACGTGTTTCCTCTTACTTATTGTACTGCTTGGGGACTGCTGAAATAATGGTCCAGATTACGGTACGTTACAACCTTGACGTTGCCTTACATGGTCGGAAGTGATAACGCATGTAATTTTACATGGGATTCTCTGTAAATGTCTTACGATAATATTAAATCGTTGATTTTCAAACAATTCTCCAAATGGTTGATTTAGATAAACTTTTCTAAACATAACTTTCAATTTATTTAATATTAGAACTTTTCAAGACGGAAACAGTGACAGATTTGATCTCAAACCAGTGGTTCAAGCATAACGTTCTGAATTCAAATGTTAGTCCGTGGAGGCATTTGATATCAAAACTCAATTTAAGTTAGCATACGCGGTGCTTAAGGCTCAGGAGGCGGAAACGAAACGACTAAGTCGAAAGAACGCGGCGAACTCTAAAAGTGTGCGCAATAAATAATATTTTTGCACTGCCAAGTGGTCTGAGTCGAGAGTGTAGCAGGGGTTATATTAATATATATTAATTATTAATAGAGGTGATTAATTTTTCGCGGAGCTTTATGACATCGTCACGAGGCGTGAATTATTGCAGATTAGCATATGTGCTGAAACTGGGTAACCAGTTGAGGTTAAACGTATATGAGCCAATTAAAATTCAATTTAAATCTCACAGTTTCAACTTGTGGAGTATCAATTCCAAGCTTAAATTAGAAAAAATTAATAAAAAGCAAAAGAAAATCAAAGTCAATCATAGTAAAACAAAAAACAAAAAACAAAATTGTGGTTTGGTTGAGCGTTTTAGCAGAATGCATTATTATGAATACAAAGAGACGAGTTGTTCCTTTTAATTCCGCTATATATTTTTAATATCTAGACAGATACGTATTTCGTCTACTACTTGCAGACTTCATCAGTGTTCTGTTCTCGACTCTGTCAACAAACAAAAAACAAAAAACAAAAAACAAAAAACAAAAAACAAAAAACAAAAAACAAAAAACAAAAAACAAAAAACAAAAAACAAAAAACAAAAAACAAAAAACAAAAAACAAAAAACAAAAAACAAAAAACAAAAAACAAAAAACAAAAAACAAAAAACAAAAAACAAAAAACAAAAAACAAAAAACAAAAAACAAAAAACAAAAACAAAAAACAAAAAACAAAAAACAAAAAACAAAAAACAAAAAACAAAAAACAAAAAACAAAAAACAAAAAACAAAAAACAAAAAACAAAAAACAAAAAACAAAAAACAAAAAACAAAAAACAAAAAACAAAAAACAAAAAACAAAAAACAAAAAACAAAAAACAAAAAACAAAAAACAAAAAACAAAAAACAAAAAACAAAAAACAAAAAACAAAAAACAAAAAACAAAAAACAAAAAACAAAAAACAAAAAACAAAAAACAAAAAACAAAAAACAAAAAACAAAAAACAAAAAACAAAAAACAAAAAACAAAAAACAAAAAACAAAAAACAAAAAACAAAAAACAAAAAACAAAAAACAAAAAACAAAAAACAAAAAACAAAAAACAAAAAACAAAAAACAAAAAACAAAAAACAAAAAACAAAAAACAAAAAACAAAAAACAAAAAACAAAAAACAAAAAACAAAAAACAAAAAACAAAAAACAAAAAACAAAAAAACAAAAAACAAAAAACAAAAAACAAAAAACAAAAAACAAAAAACAAAAAACAAAAAACAAAAAACAAAAAACAAAAAACAAAAAACAAAAAACAAAAAACAAAAAACAAAAAACAAAAAACAAAAAACAAAAAACAAAAAACAAAAAACAAAAAACAAAAAACAAAAAACAAAAAACAAAAAACAAAAAACAAAAAACAAAAAACAAAAAACAAAAAACAAAAAACAAAAAACAAAAAACAAAAAACAAAAAACAAAAAACAAAAAACAAAAAACAAAAAACAAAAAACAAAAAACAAAAAACAAAAAACAAAAAACAAAAAACAAAAAACAAAAAACAAAAAACAAAAAACAAAAAACAAAAAACAAAAAACAAAAAACAAAAAACAAAAAACAAAAAACAAAAAACAAAAAACAAAAAACAAAAAACAAAAAACAAAAAACAAAAAACAAAAAACAAAAAACAAAAAACAAAAAACAAAAAACAAAAAACAAAAAACAAAAAACAAAAAACAAAAAACAAAAAACAAAAAACAAAAAACAAAAAACAAAAAACAAAAAACAAAAAACAAAAAACAAAAAACAAAAAACAAAAAACAAAAAACAAAAAACAAAAAACAAAAAACAAAAAACAAAAAACAAAAAACAAAAAACAAAAAACAAAAAACAAAAAACAAAAAACAAAAAACAAAAAACAAAAAACAAAAAACAAAAAACAAAAAACAAAAAACAAAAAACAAAAAACAAAAAACAAAAAACAAAAAACAAAAAACAAAAAACAAAAAACAAAAAACAAAAAACAAAAAACAAAAAACAAAAAACAAAAAACAAAAAACAAAAAACAAAAACAAAAAACAAAAAAAAAAAAACAAAAAACAAAAAACAAAAAACAAAAAACAAAAAACAAAAAACAAAAAACAAAAACAAAAAACAAAAAACAAAAAACAAAAAACAAAAAACAAAAAACAAAAAACAAAAAACAAAAAACAAAAAACAAAAAACAAAAAACAAAAAACAAAAACAAAAAACAAAAAACAAAAAACAAAAAACAAAAAACAAAAAACAAAAAACAAAAAACAAAAAACAAAAAACAAAAAACAAAAAACAAAAAACAAAAAACAAAAAACAAAAAACAAAAAACAAAAAACAAAAAACAAAAAACAAAAAACAAAAAACAAAAAACAAAAAACAAAAAACAAAAAACAAAAAACAAAAAACAAAAAACGAAAAACAAAAAACAAAAAACAAAAAACAAAAAACAAAAAACAAAAAACAAAAAACGAAAAACGAAAAACAAAAAACAAAAAACAAAAAAACAACATTAAACATTGAACATTGAACATTAAACATTGAACATTAAACATTGAACATTGAACATTGAACATTGAACATTGAACATTGAACATTGAACATTGAACATTGAACATTGAACATTGAACATTGAACATTGAACATTGAACATTGAACATTGAACATTGAACATTGAACATTAAACATTGAACATTGAACATTGAACATTGAACATTGAACATTGAACATTGAACATTAAACATTGAACATTGAACATTGAACATTGAACATTGAACATTGAACATTGAACATTGAACATTGAACATTGAACATTGAACATTGAACATTGAACATTGAACATTGAACATTGAACATTGAACATTGAACATTGAACATTGAACATTGAACATTGAACATTGAACATTGAACATTGAACATTGAACATTGAACATTAAACATTGAACATTGAACATTGAACATTGAACATTGAACATTGAACATTGAACATTGAACATTGAACATTGAACATTGAACATTGAACATTGAACATTGAACATTGAACATTAAACATTGAACATTGAACATTGAACATTGAACATTGAACATTGAACATTGAACATTGAACATTGAACATTGAACATTGAACATTGAACATTGAACATTGAACATTGAACATTTTACGTATCTTTTCTTCTTTGAAATGTTTACGTGTGGTCTGTACAGCCAACGTAACGATCAACTCTAGCAATTGAATCCCACCAGCAGCATTCTCCCACAAACTCTAAGTTACGCGTCTTTGCAATTCCCAGTCAACTGCTTATTTTATATCTTGTATGTTTATATCTCTGCTCACTGCTAAGCAGACTTGTGCCAACTTAAAACCCTTACCACCTAGTTGGCAGCCTCCGAGCCACTGCCCTAACTCTATTCGGTTATTAAAAGTCAGATAAACTGGAGTTCAGACAAGCCAGCAGCGGAGTGAAAAAAAAAATAGAGTGCCCACCACAAACGAAAATCCAAAGAGAACCTGGAGATTTTTAGACTTTAACGAGCGCACTCATAAGTTACCACACTTAAAGCTAGTCTGGCCAACGACTCTTGACTGTTTTGTTCGACACGACTTTCGGACAACTTGTTTCCAACTTCAACTCAACAATTTCAACCCGCGGCCAATGGTTCAAACTATGAATGAAAGCGGGAAGTCATCAATGGAAATGGTTCACCGCCAAAGCAAGAAACCCACGAAATTATAAAATCCTCCTCGCATCAAAAAAATCAGCAGCGACTAATTTGATGCAACCTGCTACCATCCGTTGCGAGTTTTTGATTCAGAAAAATCCGACGACACTCAAGAATGGAACGACACATCGCAGGCCACGACAGGCTCCATCAACTTCAACACTTTGGAGAGGCACTTGACCACAAAACGAGACAACAGAGGAAGTGAAAAGACAAAACAGCTGGACGGCAGAGCGGAGAAGGAAGGCGCAAAAATAATTTATAAATATTCATAAAAAAATCGTGTCTCGAAAAATAATAACAAAAATGTTATTAATAAAATTATATAAACATTTTGATATCTACTTGATTTGACAGAAATTATTGATTCCAATAACAATAATAACAATTTATGACACAATAAATTTAGGATTTTACTCGAGTGTGAGAGAATGCGAGCCGAGCGGCGTTGCGTCCATTCTCTTTCGGGGCATTCTCTGCGGCCACGGCACGGCCGAGGTGTCACCGGCCGTTTTGGACATCAAGTCAAGCTCTGAACAGGTCTTCCGAAAATGTGTGTGTGAGTGTGTTGTATGAATGAATGTGGATTTAGTCGCAAGTGAGTTGATTACACTACCGAAACGATTTGTTTTTTGATTGAATAATGTTTCTGTGAGCTAATATTAGAGCAAATTTGGATATGTCAGTCTTTCAATAAGGCAATCGTGGACGAAACGTGACAAGTTTTAAGATAAAGCTTAAAGACTGTTCCTGAAATCGAGTACTAATTCAATGAATTTCAGAACCCCAAAAAAATATGTTTAAGCTGCTAACATAACATGCTCGTCAACATTTTCCTTAGTGGATCATAAAATTTATTCACGTAAGGTAAGCAAAAAGTATCACAAAATGATTCATCATTTAAGTTATGCCTCTGCAACATATTTGAAAAATATCAATGGATTTATGAAAATATTTATTTTTCCTGATTTTTTCTTTTTTTTCCTGTCTCTGGTACGAAAATTTAAAATTTTAAAAAGCTTTAAAGTGCTCTATTTGGTTTAAAAGGCTTAAATAACCTATTTTTCAATGTGGGTCATTCCATCTGAAGCGGAACAGCATTTGAAAATTATCCTCTCCGATCCTGCTCAAATTTGGCAGAGCAGTTAATACTATCAAAACATGCAAGAATCCCGAATTTCATCCAAATCGGACCACCCCCTCCATTTTTGTACCTCCCCAAAAAATCGACTTTTTGGCGATTTTTGACCAAACCTCCTAGTTTCAAACGGCGATAGCTCAGGAACCACAAATCTTAGAAGGTCGGTCTTAGACTCAATTTTGAAGGAAATTGGACGTAGAATCCATTTCCGTGATCAAAATGTTGATTAATTTATTTTTTCTACCTGTATTGCGCAATTGAAAACTTTCAACGGCCGTATCTCAAAACACCCCAACTTATTTTTTTTATTTGACCTCACCATCGTGTTCCCCGGCCAATTTTACATAAGAATCACTTATCGACAGAAATGAATATGTTTCGTTCCAGAGATATCGAATTTTAATGTTTTGTGTTTTAGAGATTACCTAATTAAGCTTCATTCGCCGCATCAGCACACAGGTGGGCTGATCAATAACTGCTACCTGGTCATTTTTTGAAATAATATTTCATCATAAGTAATCTTTATCAAATTGGGCAAAAATTAACTGTATAACACTGTAGAAAACTGGAGTTCAATCGCGAATAGTTATCTGCTTTAAAAAAATGAGATGTATGTCTGTGCTAACCCACAGGACAGAGCAATAACGACACACAGTAAAGGGCAGAATTGGATTCCGATGGAGCGAGCAGGAAAATGCCATTAATCTTGTTAGTAACACTGAACAATAAGTGCACGATACATTATTGAGTAAAAAATATGAATTAAAATGAATAAAATTTGTTGATACGTTGTACTCTAGTGAAGGACGATCACAAGGAGTAGGAAAAGGATTTCTGGAAAGTATAAAACTGAAAAATGTAAGAAAATCACAAAGCTAATTCCCCAAATTTAGTTGCGATGATTTCGACACCGTCCGTGTTTTTTTTTCTTCTATCATTCTCGGATTCTTGGAACACAATACGGCTGCTGTCCTCACGTATAAGGATTTTTTTTAATTAAATGTACCTTGACCAAAATCATCTTTTAATCAAATGGAGCTGGCTCACAATATAAAAATTGATTTAATATGATCAATGTTTTAAACCATAAATCAAATTTGCCAAATTACACTACTCGACAAAACAAAACTTGTGTCAAGGGATTGACGATATCTCATCGGTTCCTCAGAGAAAAGGCATCCCCGAATCCGATGCAATCGACAGAATTTGATTTTATGTCCACGCGGACTGACGAGAAGCTGGTAAATTTTTTAACATAAAAAAATCGAACAATTTAAAAAAAACTTGCGTCTCCTCCCAACTATATGAGCCATCTACAAAAATATGGAGGCGCCTGGTGCATAGCCATTTCCTTTAAGCACAACGGAAACAACCAATACAAATGTATAAAAAAGTTGTCAAGTTCGGGGGGTCCACAGCTAGCATTTTTTGTACGATTATAAAAATAAATATTAAAAGTTTAAAATAAAAATATTTGAAAAACATTTTTTTTAAAATATATTTGTTTACTAAAATTTTATGTTTCTCAAAGGTCTATGGGTACTTCGGGATGTCCATGGTAATCCAAGGACTCCCTAGAGTTAAGATCTATGAGTCTACCGCCGTAACAAGCAAGAGGTCGTCGGATTTTGACCCCGGATTATGTGCGTATAGCATCAGTGGATATGGTAGACTACTATATGAATGTAATGGGATGTACATGGTCATCCAAGGACTCCCTGGAGTTAAGATCTACGAGTCTACCGCCGTAACAAGCAAGAGGTCGTCGGATTTTGACCCCGGATTATGTGCGTATAGCATCAGTGGATATGGTAGACTACTATATGAATGTAATGGGATGTACATGGTCATCCAAGGACTCCCTAGAGTTAAGATCTATGAGTCTACCGCCGTAACAAGCAAGAGGTCGTCGGATTTTGACCCCGGATTATGTGCGTATAGCATCAGTGGATATGGTAGACTACTATATGAATGTAATGGGATGTCCATGGTCATCCAAGGACTCCCTAGAGTTAAGATCTACGAGTCTACCGCCGTAGCAAGCAAGAGGTCGTCGGATTTTGACCCCGGATTATGTGCGTATAGCATCAGTGGATATGGTAGACTACTATATGAATGTAATGGGATGTCCATGGTCATCCAAGGACTCCCTAGAGTTAAGATCTACGAGTCTACCGCCGTAACAAGCAAGAGGTCGTCGGATTTTGACCCCGGATTATGTGCGTATAGCATCAGTGGATATGGTAGACTACTATATGAATGTAATGGGATGTCCATGGTCATCCAAGGACTCCCTAGAGTTAAGATCTACGAGTCTACCGCCGTAACAAGCAAGAGGTCGTCGGATTTTGACCCCGGATTATGTGCGTATAGCATCAGTGGATATGGTAGACTACTATATGAATGTAATGGGATGTCCATGGTCATCCAAGGACTCCCTGGAGTTAAGATCTACGAGTCTACCGCCGTAACAAGCAAGAGGTCGTCGGATTTTGACCCCGGATCATGTGAGTATAGCATCAGTGGATATGGTAGACTACTATATGAATGTAATGGGATGTCCATGGTCATCCAAGGACTCCCTGGAGTTAAGATCTACGAGTCTACCGCCGTAACAAGCAATAGGTCGTCGGATTTTGACCCCGGATCATGTGCGTATAGCATCAGTGGATATGGTAGACTACTATATGAATGTAATGGGATGTCCATGGTCATCCAAGGACTCCCTGGAGTTAAGATCTACGATTCTACCGCCGTAACAAACAAGAGGTCATCGGCTTTTGACCCCGGATCATGTGCGTATAGCATCAGTGGATATGGTAGACTACTATATAAATGTGTTGGGCTCCCTGGAGTTAAGATCTACGAGTCTACCGCCGTAACAAAAAAGAGGTCGCCGTTTGGCTAAAGTGGTAAGCAAGGACTTTTGTTCATCGTTCAAACTTAAATATTTCGATAACTTTACATCGATTGTAGATCTTAACTCCAGGGAGTCCTTGGATGACCATGTACATCCCATTACATTCATATAGTAGTCTACCATATCCACTGATGCTATACGCACATGATCCGGGGTCAAAATCCGACGACCTCTTGCTTGTTACGGCGGTAGACTCATAGATCTTAACTCCAGGGAGTCCTTGGATGACCATGGACATCCCATTACATTCATATAGTAGTCTACCATATCCACTGATGCTATACGCACATAATCCCGGGTCAAAATCCGACGACCTCTTGCTTGTTACGGCGGTAGACTCATAGATCTTAACTCCAGGGAGTCCTTGGATGACCATGGACATCCCATTACATTCATATAGTAGTCTACCATATCCACTGATGCTATACGCACATGATCCGGGGTCAAAATCCGACGACCTCTTGCTTGTTACGGCGGTAGACTCATAGATCTTAACTCCAGGGAGTCCTTGGATGACCATGGACATCCCATTACATTCATATAGTAGTCTACCATATCCACTGATGCTATACGCACATGATCCAGGGTCAAAATCCGACGACCTCTTGCTTGTTACGGCGGTAGACTCATAGATCTTAACTCCAGGGAGTCCTTGGATGACCATGGACATCCCATTACATTCATATAGTAGTCTACCATATCCACTGATGCTATACGCACATGATCCGGGGTCAAAATCCGACGACCTCTTGCTTGTTACGGCGGTAGACTCGTAGATCTTAACTCCAGGGAGTCCTTGGATGACCATGTACATCCCATTACATTCATATAGTAGTCTACCATATCCACTGATGCTATACGCACATGATCCGGGGTCAAAATCCGACGACCTCTTGCTTGTTACGGCGGTAGACTCATAGATCTTAACTCCAGGGAGTCCTTGGATGACCATGGACATCCCATTACATTCATATAGTAGTCTACCATATCCACTGATGCTATACGCACATGATCCGGGGTCAAAATCCGACGACCTCTTGCTTGTTACGGCGGTAGACTCATAGATCTTAACTCCAGGGAGTCCTTGGATGACCATGGACATCCCATTACATTCATATAGTAGTCTACCATATCCACTGATGCTATACGCACATAATCCGGGGTCAAAATCCGACGACCTCTTGCTTGTTACGGCGGTAGACTCGTAGATCTTAACTCTAGGGAGTCCTTGGATGACCATGTACATCCCATTACATTCATATAGTAGTCTACCATATCCACTGATGCTATACGCACATAATCCGGGGTCAAAATCCGACGACCTCTTGCTTGTTACGGCGGTAGACTCGTAGATCTTAACTCTAGGGAGTCCTTGGATGACCATGGACATCCCATTACATTCATATAGTAGTCTACCATATCCACTGATGCTATACGCACATAATCCGGGGTCAAAATCCGACGACCTCTTGCTTGCTACGGCGGTAGACTCGTAGATCTTAACTCTAGGGAGTCCTTGGATGACCATGGACATCCCATTACATTCATATAGTAGTCTACCATATCCACTGATGCTATACGCACATGATCCGGGGTCAAAATCCGACGACCTCTTGCTTGTTACGGCGGTAGACTCATAGATCTTAACTCCAGGGAGTCCTTGGATGACCATGGACATCCCATTACATTCATATAGTAGTCTACCATATCCACTGATGCTATACGCACATAATCCGGGGTCAAAATCCGACGACCTCTTGCTTGTTACGGCGGTAGACTCATAGATCTTAACTCCAGGGAGTCCTTGGATGACCATGGACATCCCATTACATTCATATAGTAGTCTACCATATCCACTGATGCTATACGCACATGATCCGGGGTCAAAATCCGACGACCTCTTGCTTGTTACGGCGGTAGACTCATAGATCTTAACTCCAGGGAGTCCTTGGATGACCATGGACATCCCATTACATTCATATAGTAGTCTACCATATCCACTGATGCTATACGCACATAATCCGGGGTCAAAATCCGACGACCTCTTGCTTGTTACGGCGGTAGACTCGTAGATCTTAACTCTAGGGAGTCCTTGGATGACCATGGACATCCCATTACATTCATATAGTAGTCTACCATATCCACTGATGCTATACGCACATAATCCGGGGTCAAAATCCGACGACCTCTTGCTTGCTACGGCGGTAGACTCGTAGATCTTAACTCTAGGGAGTCCTTGGATGACCATGGACATCCCATTACATTCATATAGTAGTCTACCATATCCACTGATGCTATACGCACATGATCCGGGGTCAAAATCCGACGACCTCTTGCTTGTTACGGCGGTAGACTCATAGATCTTAACTCCAGGGAGTCCTTGGATGACCATGGACATCCCATTACATTCATATAGTAGTCTACCATATCCACTGATGCTATACGCACATAATCCGGGGTCAAAATCCGACGACCTCTTGCTTGTTACGGCGGTAGACTCATAGATCTTAACTCCAGGGAGTCCTTGGATGACCATGGACATCCCATTACATTCATATAGTAGTCTACCATATCCACTGATGCTATACGCACATGATCCGGGGTCAAAATCCGACGACCTCTTGCTTGTTACGGCGGTAGACTCATAGATCTTAACTCCAGGGAGTCCTTGGATGACCATGGACATCCCATTACATTCATATAGTAGTCTACCATATCCACTGATGCTATACGCACATAATCCGGGGTCAAAATCCGACGACCTCTTGCTTGTTACGGCGGTAGACTCGTAGATCTTAACTCTAGGGAGTCCTTGGATGACCATGTACATCCCATTACATTCATATAGTAGTCTACCATATCCACTGATGCTATACGCACATAATCCGGGGTCAAAATCCGACGACCTCTTGCTTGTTACGGCGGTAGACTCATAGATCTTAACTCCAGGGAGTCCTTGGATGACCATGTACATCCCATTACATTCATATAGTAGTCTACCATATCCACTGATGCTATACGCACATGATCCGGGGTCAAAATCCGACGACCTCTTGCTTGTTACGGCGGTAGACTCATAGATCTTAACTCCAGGGAGTCCTTGGATGACCATGGACATCCCATTACATTCATATAGTAGTCTACCATATCCACTGATGCTATACGCACATAATCCCGGGTCAAAATCCGACGACCTCTTGCTTGTTACGGCGGTAGACTCATAGATCTTAACTCCAGGGAGTCCTTGGATGACCATGGACATCCCATTACATTCATATAGTAGTCTACCATATCCACTGATGCTATACGCACATGATCCGGGGTCAAAATCCGACGACCTCTTGCTTGTTACGGCGGTAGACTCATAGATCTTAACTCCAGGGAGTCCTTGGATGACCATGGACATCCCATTACATTCATATAGTAGTCTACCATATCCACTGATGCTATACGCACATAATCCGGGGTCAAAATCCGACGACCTCTTGCTTGTTACGGCGGTAGACTCGTAGATCTTAACTCCAGGGAGTCCTTGGATGACCATGGACATCCCATTACATTCATATAGTAGTCTACCATATCCACTGATGCTATACGCACATGATCCGGGGTCAAAATCCGACGACCTCTTGCTTGTTACGGCGGTAGACTCATAGATCTTAACTCCAGGGAGTCCTTGGATGACCATGGACATCCCATTACATTCATATAGTAGTCTACCATATCCACTGATGCTATACGCACATGATCCGGGGTCAAAATCCGACGACCTCTTGCTTGTTACGGCGGTAGACTCATAGATCTTAACTCCAGGGAGTCCTTGGATGACCATGGACATCCCATTACATTCATATAGTAGTCTACCATATCCACTGATGCTATACGCACATAATCCCGGGTCAAAATCCGACGACCTCTTGCTTGTTACGGCGGTAGACTCATAGATCTTAACTCCAGGGAGTCCTTGGATGACCATGGACATCCCATTACATTCATATAGTAGTCTACCATATCCACTGATGCTATACGCACATGATCCGGGGTCAAAATCCGACGACCTCTTGCTTGTTACGGCGGTAGACTCATAGATCTTAACTCCAGGGAGTCCTTGGATGACCATGGACATCCCATTACATTCATATAGTAGTCTACCATATCCACTGATGCTATACGCACATAATCCGGGGTCAAAATCCGACGACCTCTTGCTTGTTACGGCGGTAGACTCGTAGATCTTAACTCCAGGGAGTCCTTGGATGACCATGTACATCCCATTACATTCATATAGTAGTCTACCATATCCACTGATGCTATACGCACATGATCCGGGGTCAAAATCCGACGACCTCTTGCTTGTTACGGCGGTAGACTCATAGATCTTAACTCCAGGGAGTCCTTGGATGACCATGGACATCCCATTACATTCATATAGTAGTCTACCATATCCACTGATGCTATACGCACATAATCCCGGGTCAAAATCCGACGACCTCTTGCTTGTTACGGCGGTAGACTCATAGATCTTAACTCCAGGGAGTCCTTGGATGACCATGGACATCCCATTACATTCATATAGTAGTCTACCATATCCACTGATGCTATACGCACATGATCCGGGGTCAAAATCCGACGACCTCTTGCTTGTTACGGCGGTAGACTCATAGATCTTAACTCCAGGGAGTCCTTGGATGACCATGGACATCCCATTACATTCATATAGTAGTCTACCATATCCACTGATGCTATACGCACATAATCCGGGGTCAAAATCCGACGACCTCTTGCTTGTTACGGCGGTAGACTCGTAGATCTTAACTCCAGGGAGTCCTTGGATGACCATGTACATCCCATTACATTCATATAGTAGTCTACCATATCCACTGATGCTATACGCACATGATCCGGGGTCAAAATCCGACGACCTCTTGCTTGTTACGGCGGTAGACTCATAGATCTTAACTCCAGGGAGTCCTTGGATGACCATGGACATCCCATTACATTCATATAGTAGTCTACCATATCCACTGATGCTATACGCACATAATCCCGGGTCAAAATCCGACGACCTCTTGCTTGTTACGGCGGTAGACTCATAGATCTTAACTCCAGGGAGTCCTTGGATGACCATGGACATCCCATTACATTCATATAGTAGTCTACCATATCCACTGATGCTATACGCACATAATCCCGGGTCAAAATCCGACGACCTCTTGCTTGTTACGGCGGTAGACTCATAGATCTTAACTCCAGGGAGTCCTTGGATGACCATGGACATCCCATTACATTCATATAGTAGTCTACCATATCCACTGATGCTATACGCACATGATCCGGGGTCAAAATCCGACGACCTCTTGCTTGTTACGGCGGTAGACTCATAGATCTTAACTCCAGGGAGTCCTTGGATGACCATGGACATCCCATTACATTCATATAGTAGTCTACCATATCCACTGATGCTATACGCACATAATCCGGGGTCAAAATCCGACGACCTCTTGCTTGTTACGGCGGTAGACTCGTAGATCTTAACTCCAGGGAGTCCTTGGATGACCATGGACATCCCATTACATTCATATAGTAGTCTACCATATCCACTGATGCTATACGCACATGATCCGGGGTCAAAATCCGACGACCTCTTGCTTGTTACGGCGGTAGACTCATAGATCTTAACTCCAGGGAGTCCTTGGATGACCATGGACATCCCATTACATTCATATAGTAGTCTACCATATCCACTGATGCTATACGCACATGATCCGGGGTCAAAATCCGACGACCTCTTGCTTGTTACGGCGGTAGACTCATAGATCTTAACTCCAGGGAGTCCTTGGATTACCATGGACATCCCGAAGTACCCATAGACCTTTGAGAAACATAAAATTTTAGTAAACAAATATATTTTAAAAAAAATGTTTTTCAAATATTTTAATTTTAAACTTTTAATATTTATTTTTATAATCGTACAAAAAATGCTAGCTGTGGACCCCCCGAACTTGACAACTTTTTTATACATTTGTATTGGTTGTTTCCGTTGTGCTTAAAGGAAATGGCTATGCACCAGGCGCCTCCATATTTTTGTAGATGGCTCATATAGTTGGGAGGAGACGCAAGTTTTTTTTAAATTGTTCGATTTTTTTATGTTAAAAAATTTACCAGCTTCTCGTCAGTCCGCGTGGACATAAAATCAAATTCTGTCGATTGCATCGGATTCGGGGATGCCTTTTCTCTGAGGAACCGATGAGATATCGTCAATCCCTTGACACAAGTTTTGTTTTGTCGAGTAGTGAATTATGGTAAAGAGTCAATAATAAACTATAATAATAATAATAATAATAATAAAGCAGGTTTTGGGGTTTTTGCTGAATGGCACTATTTTGCTACCGCCCATGATAAAGGCCCTAGAGGCCTCGGAGGTACTCTAAAACGGTTAGCAACACGTAAAAAACGGTGCATTCAAAATAACCCAATAAATATTCCTTTCACAAAAATAGATTGATCAAGGTAGGGGAACAGCATCTAATTCCAGCGTTCCTCTAATGTTGCCATACCAGCGCATTGGCATTCAATAACAGCTGATTAAAAGCGTTTTCAACTGAAATCGAGTGATTAATAGCTCAATAAGAAGTGAACAAGCAAGTTTCTATCCAAAGTTTTGCAAAATTTGTTGTTTAAAGTGAAAATGAGCAAATTGGACGAAACTAGGAGCGAGGACTTAACCTGCCAAACATACGAGAATTTCCCCGATTGAATTAATATTTGCGTAAAATTTTAAAAATATAAATTAAATTAATCATCTCCCAGAACACCAGGTAGCAGTTATTGATCAGCCCGCCTGTGTGCTTCTAGCAGATGCGGCGAATGAAGCTGATGTAGGTAATCTCGAAAACACAAAACATTAAAATTCGATATCTCTGGAACGAAACATATTCATTTCGGTCGATAAGTGATTCTTATGTAAAATTGGCCGGGGAACACGATGGTAAGGTCAAATCAAAAAAATAAGTTGGGGTGTTTTGAGATACGGCCGTTTAAAGTTTTCAATTGCGCAATACAGGTAGAAAAAACGGAAATGGATTCTACGTCCAATTTCCTTCAAAACTGAGTCTAAGACCGACCTTCTAAGATTTGGGGTTCCTGAGCTATCGCCGTTTGAAACTAGGAAAAACGAAGTTGACTTTATAGCTGTCGGCCACCATTGCTAGTACCAACCACTAGTGTCTTCCTTTTTATCTACAAGGACTTCGCCGCCCTGGGCTCCTAAGTGTATGAAAGTATGGCACGGAGCGACGGCGCCGAATACCCATATTTACACAAAGAATTTTAGAGCGCCCGCCGCGGGATTCGAACCAGCGACCTCCGGATTGTGAGTCCAGTGCGCGGTCCGATTGATCCACACGGGCGGGAAACTAGGAGGTTTGGTCAAAAATCGCCAAAAAGTCGATGTTTTGGGGAGGTACAAAAATGGAGGGGGTGGTCCGATTTGGATGAAATTCGGGATTCTTGCATGTTTTAACAACTCTGCCAAATTTGAGCAGGATCGGAGAGGGTAATTTTCAAATTTGCACTTTTTCGTGCACAGTTGAGATGGAATGACCCATGTATCTTTTAACAAAAAAAAAAAAATAAGAATCGATTTAACATGATTTGTTTTATGTATTATTGATTCTTTAAAATAATTATTGTTTGCTCCCTTATTTTTGAGGACTTTTGAAACTGGATTTTTTTTCTGCAAGGCCTTATACTCCCAGGTTCGCATAAATGCCCCATATGCAAAAACAGCAAGTTGAGAAAAACGCATTTCAAGTTAGTCCCACACATAAGGAAATTTTATGCCCTTTCCGATGCCACATAGGTTGACTTGTGAATCGTTGACCGGTTCGAATGCCGGCGGATTTTCCGACGACGTAATTTCGGGTTGGTACGAAATTCCAACGAAAAATATAATCTATCGATACAAAGTTCCTAAAACGGTGTTATACCCACTCCAAAATGTTTATTTAGCAATTCTTTGGTAATATATTGACATTTAGTTGAATTAAAAGTTTTCAAAATAAGTTTAGATAAGTTTTATATAGAATTTCCAGAGTTATATAAACTTTTATACTAAGTAGTTAGTAAACTTTATATTCAATCCAAATTATTTTTTTAATCTGTCAAAGATGCCTATTTGGAGTTGGGAGACTGGATTTATGGTGATTTGTCAACAAATAACTTTATTTGTATTAATTTTTTGAAAGGTGTACAAACTTTTTTTTGCACCCTTTTTGATTTTTGTAATAGTATTTGTTATATTACTTTTAATAGAAATCATCTTTTCATGAGCATTTTGTAGCAAAATGTTCGGCGTGAGTCTCTGAATAAAACGTAGTACTAGGTTTCTGTCAAACTTTAAATTGTTTACATGTTTTATCACAATATATGCATAGAGCCCAAGGGGTGTAAATACTTTTTTTACATACTGTATGTGTTAAGTTTCCGCGAAATAAAACTGGATCTCCTCCTGTTTTCTAAAACAAAGTAGGTACTGGATGTTGCAGGCTTTTTTAAAAAGCACACGATTTAGAATCAAACTGCATCAATATCTCAAAAGCGGTGAATATGCATATGGGACATTTATGCGATCAGGGACAGTTTAGAAGTTTTTGGACATTTGTTATTGATAATTATAGAAAATTATAAAACATTGCAAAATGCTTAGCAAATTTTCGTTTGATTCGTCCCCTTAAGTCAGTTCTGCCCAGCCTTTGCGGCTCAATTTTCACATTTTTGATCGTCAAAATTACAATTGCATATAACTTTTCCAAAAGTTTGAAAAAATACTTATAAAACCAATTTTTCATTTAAAACTTACTTAAAAACGACCTGCAAAAATATTTTTTATCAAACTTTTGTCAAAATTATGTTCACTGGTCATCTGAAAACCGATTCCATCAAATAAACCATGAAAGTATGGGCAATTGTAATTTTTACGATAAAAAATGTGAAAATTGAGCCAAAAAGGTTGGGCAGGCCTGCCTTACCCGAGCATGGGTAAATAACAAGGGAAATGCGTAACAATACCTTTCTCTGGTATCAATACCAAATTTTGGTATTCATGGACCCTTTAAAATTTGTCTTAAGGATTATGCAAGAGCAAAATGTGCTATCATACCAATTTAAGGTATTGTTTTGATATTGCAAAATTGCAGAATTTGTCAATGGTCGAACACCACATTTTGGTATTCTTTTGGTATTACAGTGTTTTATCAAATTCCTCTAAAACTATGAGAAAATTTTGACCAATTTTGACAAAATAATTAATTTTGCGCTAAAATGATATCTCAAAGCGGATGCTTTCATTGAAATCCGGAAATTTCAAACTTGATTTTAAACATTTTTGATATACCCCCTAAAGAAATGACTTGAAATTGTGGAAAAAAATTGAAGTCAAGATGGCACATTTTGGTATTATTTTGGTATAAAAGTGTTTTAACAAATTCATCTGAAACTATGGGAAAATTTTGACCAATTTTGACAAAAAAAATAATTTTGCGCTAAAATGATGTCTCAAAGCGAATGCTTTCATTGAAAACCGGAAATTTCAAACTTGATTTTATACATTTTTGATATATCCCCTAAAGCAGCGATTCTCAACCTTCTTCTAGGCTGGTACCCCCTACCATGTAAATCAAGTAGGCCCGGTACCCCCGTTGAGAATCGCTGCCCTAAAGAAATGACTTGAAATTGTGGAAAATTTTGGTATTTTTTTGGTATTTAAAGGTTTCTTCAAATTCCTCTGAAACTACGGGAATTTTTTTTTATAAATTTTGATGAGACTAATAATTTTGCGCTAAAATGACTTGAAACCCAAAAATGTTAAAGCTGACTTTCATTTTTTTTTATATACCCACTAATATTTAAAAAAAAACGTTGAAATTTCTCTAAGTTGGGATAACCAAATACTTTAAAAAACGAATTAATCGACAGATTATTGAATTTTAATGAATTTCAATCCAGTTTCATTTTAATAACACTTATTTTTCAATCTTGTTATTTTTCAGAAGCTTCAAGAACTTCAAGCACAGGCCGTTCATCAATGACAAATGCATTCGATGTGGTGAAGAATATCACTAAGAACAACATGGAATCATCAGGTGAGTAGATTTGGCTATTGCATATGGATGGATCATTTCCGTTTTTTCACTAACTGCAACTGCTGCACTAAAAATGGTATGAAAATACCAAATTTTGGTATTATTTGTGCAAATAAAAGCGACCAAAATGTGCTCTTGGTTGCCCAGTAATAGATGGTAAAATACCATGAAATCATATCAAAATCATGTATGTGGAAGACAACAGGAATACCAAAATCTGATTTTCCAAGGGCGCGGGAATACTAAAAAATAAAACCATGGCAATACCAAGTTTTGGTATTCAAGCAATGTTCAAAAATCCAGAAGACCTCAACTTGGTATTGATATGATTTTATTTTGAGGTATTATTTTACCCTTGGAATAACATGGTTTGTATTGTTGTGGTCTTCCACATACAAGATTTTGGTATGATTTCATGGTATTTTACCATCTATTACTGGGCAACCAAGGGCACATTTTGGTCCCTGTTATTTGCCCAAGTAATACCAAAATTAGGTATTCCCGTGTTATTTACCCCTGCTCGGGTAAGTCGTCCCCTTATACATACACAATTATTTTCAATAACGTTTGGGTACTTTTAATGTAAAATTTTTGGCAGAATTGAGTCCATGAAATCGACAATTTTGGAATAAAAAGAAAACAATGTTGTTGGTTGCTGTGCACCCTTAAAAGCCTAAAATATTATATTTTTTTTAATTTTCCTCACGTTGTACGAAATATGTTCATCTTTATTTTAATAAACTTTACAGAGATTTGAAAATTAATAGGTCATACTGCATGCGTTTTCGCGTTTTTGCGAAGAAAAAAATATCATGTGTTAAATAATGCTTTAACGGTGCACATCAACTAGAGTTGGGGGCAACTTTTGGTTCGGTTCAAAATTAGGGTGGTTCACGATGAGTGTGATTTTCAAAATCTAACTTTTTGGAATATTTTCGGATTTTTTTTGTGTTTTAGAAAATTGTTGGGCTTGCCAATCCAAGCAACTTTGTCGAATGTAACTTACATTATGTAAGCAACTTTTTAAAGTAGTAATTCAGGGTAAACTTTTAGAAAAAAGTGATGTTGATGGCACTTTTAGAGCTCTAAAAAACAAATGTTTTGACATGACAATTTGAACTTTAGGCTCAAAAATTACAGTCATTCTAAGGTAAAACACATGCAAATTTAAACATAAATATCTCGAAAAAGCGTAAGAAAATTTTAAGCGCATGCATTAGAAAAGGGTGAAATTCAGGGGTGTTTTTCATTAAACTCAAGAAATCTTTGTTTGAAAATGTCTTATTTTCAAGGCAAAATGCATGGGACCACCCTAACTAAATTCAAAAATTGTCCAACTGTTTGTTTTTCCATGTAATTTTGCCCACTGAATCTGAATCTGCCCTCAGAATTGACCCAAATTGTAAAAATATCGATTTTTGATTATATTGTAGTTTTGTTTGTAAAATTATCATATAAACCCAATAAATTATGCTGAAATCTGGCTTCAAAACAGTAAATAGGGGAACCTTACACTTTTTCAGCCTATTTCTATTATCGGCCTATCAGCACTTTGATCATGAATAACAGCTTTAATAATGAGGTTTTGACTGTTCCAAAGTAATAAATAGCTCAAATAAAGTTGAGCAAACAACTCTCTATGGTTGCAACATCTGAAAATGTTGAATAAAAGCGGAAAACGGCAAAAGTGATGAGAATTGGTTAAACGGCTTAGAGTGATTAAAATGGGTTTATTTCCCCTAAACCCTACAAAACTGATCATAAATTGAATGTGTGACCTGATCATCACATTTTTCACTCTTTTTAGATATTTTTGTTTGACTAATGACAATATTTATGTATAAATTGATCCGGAATTCGACACAGAATTTTTTTGAAATCAAGTTTGATAACACCGACCAACAAAATTTCTGCGCAGACTCGAGGGGAAGCATAAAGTTTGGTGTCCCCAGAATCACGTGCAATTTGAATTTTTCAAAATAGTTTGTCTGGGCCGAATGGTTTTTTTCCAAAGTTTGTATCGAGAATTAGTGCGGTTCGGTTCTCCTACATATTGCATGCTATTTTTAGGTTGTATGCAAGAGTGACGAACCGTCCTAATTCTCCATACAAACTTTGGAGAAAAACCATTCGACCCAGACAAACTATTTTTGAAAAATTCTAATTGCAAATGATTCTGCGGACCCCAAACTTTATGCTTCCTCTCGAGTTGAGTCTGCGTAGTCATTTTTGTAATTTTTTGTAGGTCAGTGTAATTATACAAATCTCACTAAAATGCGAACAGTTTGTGAGTGGGTGAAAAAATAATAATTGTTATAGTTTTTCGGAAATATCTTTTAATTATGTTACCAGCGATTTGTCATATGATGGAGCTGGGCTTCATTATCCTTTTTACTAAAATTACATAAATTTTACTTTTGGAGCAACATTTCAAAAGGGTGCATCATAACTTTGATAGCTGGAGCAGTTTTGAAAATTCCGAGAAAGAAAAACTTATTTCACAAAACCAGCTGTGTTTAACACTTCAAGTTTTGTGAAGAATTTTCCCAAGATGTTAACTAAACCTTGAGAATTAAGCGCCGCCATGTTTTTCAATCCTCATGTCTCTGAATTTGTATCTAAAATATTTATCTAGCAGTGTGAATGGGTTTAGGAATTCGAGGAATGAAAAAATATAATTAAAAGTATTTTTTTTACAGCTTGTGAACCTATACAGTGGGACTGCTCTGACCATTTTGTTCACGAAGAAACATTTATTTTATTTGATGATTAATTCTTATTATCTAAATTATGTTTAAATTACATTTCTCTTCCATTTTTGTTTGTCTTTTTTTATGAATTTTCTGATTTTTGTAAAATGTTGTAAACTTGCTCAACATTACGTTTCATTGATACCATAACCTATTCATTCATCTAATTAGGTTCATTTCCTAATTACGACCGCTAAAACCTCCTCAAATCACGATTCCTCTACCAATTCCCTTTCTGACTTTACCGGTTGCATCCTCTCTGTTTTTTTTTTTTTTTTCTAAATCATGAAATTGGATCACGAATTGCAACCAACTTTACTTTTTTTTTTGCCTGCCCCCATTCCAAAGTGCGCCCGTCTCGTCTCATGTCATCAGATAAAATTTAATTAATCCTTATTACTTTCATGACTGCATCATTAATTAGCCGCCTCCGTGGGAGATTGGCGAGAGGGTGCTGAAATCATGCTGGGCTGCGCGCAACCAACAGTAATGATAATGCTCCTCCGGGTGATTCGGCTTATGGATTTATTTTGTCGCTGATGCACCTCACCTGAAGCGGGTTGGTTACGTAAAAAAAATGGTACAGATCTTCGTCGGTTGATACTGGGTGGAGCGGGGGGAGGAGGACTCCATGGGGGGATATCGATCGTTCATCTCGGCATGATCGAAACATACTGGAGGGTATAAAAACACCTTTTCAGTGATGATTGTGGGTTTGAATAATGTTATTGCTTTGTTACAATAGCAGACTTTCAATTATCAGATGGTGAGAAATTAAAAAAGCCTACAAAAATGAAAAAAAAAACATACGTATGTTCAATTTCGAAAATACATTCAATTGAGCCACTGGAGTTTATAACACATTCAAATTATTCTAGCTATAGATTTAATAAGCAAATAGAATCTTTGAAAAACGAATTACGCTTGATTTGTTATGCAATCATCACTCGTTTATTACAGAAAGTGTTGTATCAGCACATACCATCAAAACTCCCCGATTATGATGCTCATTATCCCACTTTCCTAAGTAGACCAAGTTTATCGTAATAAATGTCACGAAGGTCAACCCCCGAAGACATCTTAACCAACATCACCTTAAGCTTTAAGGGTTATCTCTCACCACAGTTCATCATTGCGTTTGCGCGCGTGTCCCCGCCATAAAAACGACCTCAATCCGCACGCACTATGAAAATGTGGCCAAAAAAACGGCAAATGGTCCTAGCCACTTAAAGGTTAGATGTACCCAGATTGGCTTCATTAAATCGCGCGCGACCAAGGGCTCTTTGCCCTAGGTTATACTCTGCGATGATCATCTTAACAACTCCAATGAGAGATCATGTAATGTAAGGTTGAATCGCTGTTGTAAACTGTCCCAAAAATGTTCCAAAGATTGTCACGAACATCATAATAAAATGGCTGCGATTCATAACAACTAACCGGCGCGATATTACGCCAAAAGTCGTGTTTTTCTCTCCAAACAATCGGCCTCATGATTGAATTGACGCGCCAAAAGGTGAGCAAACAAAAACATGGAGGAAGATCATATCGGGATGTGGTACCGAACGCGGGGGTGCATTTGAGCATTTGAAATTATCTGTTTGTGTAGTTCTGGAATACTTCGTTACAACTATCTTGACCTCCGACTAGATTTTTTTTTCTAAATCAACTCGAATTTTCATTGTATAGGACGAGTAGATTAACAATTAAAAACGTTACTTAATCCACCTTAAGGTGGTTGGTGCCTTCCTCACATTCATGTTCTATTTTAGGTTGTATTTACAAATTATTTTAAGAGTTTTTTTTTTATTTAATTCATATTTTTTTTTCATTTATTTTTTTTATAATTATTGTTTTTAACAGAACATCAATTTTCAAATCTTTTTTACCAACTCTTAAAAATAAAGGAGAAAAGGAGGGGGGGGGGCTGTAATTGAATTTAAAGGTGCTGATATGCCAACATTAAGTGCACGATGGAATTGCATGCTGTCCCCTTTGTCTTAGTAAAGAATGTCTTATGAGTTGTATATTTCAGTAAAAAGTTTGTGTGAATCTTTGTCGAGACAAAATGATTTATTCAGCAACATAATTAATACAGACTTTTTTCAGAAGAGACGCAGACACTGCTTAAGCAATGTGGCAACCGGGCGATACGCATGCAAGGGGGTGTGGCTGCCAATCCCCCGTGTGGTCAGACCAAGATCCCTACGCATGCTGCGCGACTTTCGCGCGTAAGCAAAAAGATCCGGCCTTTGAGGTTATGCAAAAATCACCCTTTTTTGTAGCTACAAAAAAACTTTTTCATGGCATAACTTTAAAAGTACTTCACTAAACAGAATAAAATTTAATAGGGTCTTAGGGGGCCCCAAAACGAACAGAATAAGGTGGATCCGGCCAAAATCGGTTCAGCCAGTTCTGAGATAATCGTGTGGAAAAAAAATCATGTCTACACACATCCCCACAGACATTTGGTCAGAATTTGATTCTGAGTCGATAGGTATACGTGAAGGTATATCTAGGAGGTGTATTTAAGAAGTTCATTTTTCGAGTGATTTTATAGCCTTGCCTCAGTGAGGTGAGGAAGGCAAAAAACAAAATGAAGTTAATAACTCGTAAAATGAACGAGAATCGCTCGAAAAGCTGCTTAGTTTACAAACGGCGCTAAGAACCTATTGAAAACTAACCCGAGATTTTACTTTTAAGCAGTTCTCCCAAGGATGAGCATTTCGTTTGAAAATTTTATTAATGTATTTTGAGAATGATTCTGATAAAGCTGTGGCTCGTTGTAGATAATGCTTTGGAATGCTCAGAAAAAATAAGTTACATCGTTTAAAAATTTGCCCGTTTTTATTTCAATTCAACTTTTCACACAAAAAAAAAATATCCATTTTTAAAAATCTCATTTTAAGATATGTTTTAGTTGACCAAAAATTGCAATTTTTGAGCTATGGAAAAAGTTGGTCAAAATTCACTCGGCTGATTGTTCGAAAATAAAACATTATTTTTGGAAACGTCATAAAAACCTATTTTAGGATTAGTGATTTACCACGCGCAAAAACAGCAAATTTCACGGGGACCATAATTCCAAAGCACCAAATTTCACGGAACGTGAATTAATATTAACACTACCATGAAAGTCTTATATGGAAATTACAGAAAGATTTTTATATACTTCACCATGTTGTGATGTTGTTCTTCTTTCAGCTCTTTTTAAAATGACACTAAAAGAATATATTTTTTTATTTATGTTTTGTTCTTTTTAATTAAGTAAGATTACGAATGGAGTTAATGCAAGGATTTAGGGTAAAATAATTAATACTGAATTTTATTAGGCATTGCAAAATTAATTTAAAAATAAAAAAAAAGCAAAAATATGTTCCGAAGCAAAGTCCTTTAAATCAAAATAAAACCATGAAGTAAAATTTAATGTCAAATTTTAATATATACAATATGATTTAATCAAGTGATATTGAAGTCCACAGAAAAGTCTGAGAAATTGAATTTTCAGTATTATATTGACTGAGGGAAAGTCGACTGTGTTTACGGAACGTTATTTTCCTTGAGTTTTTGCTATTATTCAATAGTTAAAAACAAATCTATTCTTTGAATAAATCTAAACAATCTTAAAAAAAACTCAATATTATTGCTAAGTCAATTTAAACAAGCTTAGACTGAAAATCTTTAAAATTATAAAATAAACATAAGAATTTGTCATGTGCGTTAAACATAACAAACAAGAAGCCAAAATTCATAGAAATTTCAATTATGGTTGGTAGAAGAAAAACTGCAATAATCCTGTCCTTAACATTTCGTGATTGTTTGATGATTTTGATTTTTTATATGACTGATTCTCATTTGCTTCATATAGGTATTCAAAGTATTCGATATTTTGTAATTTTTGTAACTTTTTTGTTCCAATCTATTTTTTACATTCAATTCTTCAAATAGCATATGAATTAAAAAATAAAAATTTACATAAAAAAGGTTTGTTTGATAAATCGGAATCAGAAAACGGACTGAATTATCGGACAATTTTACACAATAAACAGTTTAATAAGCTTAATTGTCAAAAGTTTTAAGTGTTTTTGAAAAATAATTAAAATTAATTAAGATTTATAGACATGTTCAGTAGAACAAAATTCTTAGCAAATGTGGAAATTTTTCGATTTACTCAACCAACGCGCCGCAAAGCTATCCTATTTTTTCATTTTTGAATATGTTTTTGAACACAAAAAATGCTTTTAAGCTAAAACAAAGTAATGAATAAATTCATTTGCCAGTGTTGCCTGGTCTGTTTTTCAATGTTCAAAAATGATTTTTGCCTTCCTCACCTTACTGAGGAAAGGCTATAAAATCACTCGAAAAATGAACTTCTTAATTTGACCTCGTAGACCCACCTTCACGTATACCTATCGACTCAGAATCAAATTCTGAGCAAATGTCTGTGTGTGTGTGTGTGTGTAGGGATGTGGGTCTGTGCACCAAAAAATATGCACTCGATTATCTCAGCACTGGCTTAACCGATTTGGACCGTTTTGGTCTCATTCGATTCGTCTTGGGGTCCCATAAGTCCCTATTGAAAATTATGAAGTTTAGTAAAGTACTTCAAAAGTTATGCTAAAAAAACGATTTTGGCGTATGTCCGGAAGATTGTAAAAAGGGTGGTTTTTGTAAGAAACCCTGTCATGTTATACATTTTCAGAAAGGTATTAAAAAGACCTTTCCAATGAGCCCAAAACATTGAAGATCTGATAACCCTATCAAAAGTTATTAGCACTTAAGTGTTATTTATACACTTTTTGGAGGCCGGATCTCAGATATTTCAATGAAAATGATGTCCGGGTCCATCATGCGACCCATCGTTAGTTAGATAATCGAAAGACCTTTCAAATGAGCCTAAAACATCAAGGATCTGACAATCCTATCAAAAGTTATTGGCACTTAAGTGTTATTTATACACTTTTTAGGGGCCAGATCTCAGATATTTCAGTAAAAATGATGTCCGGGTCCATCATGCGACCCATCGTTAGTTAGATAATCGAAAGACCTTTAAAATGAGCTTAAAACATCAAGGATCTGACAATCCTATCAAAAGTTATTGGCACTTAAGTGTTATTTATACACTTTTTGGAGGCCGGATCTCAGATATTTCAGTAAAAATGATGTCCGGGTCTATCATGCGACCCATCGTTAGTTAGATAATCGAAAGACCTTTCATATGAGCCTAAAACATCAAGGATCTGACAACCCTATTAAAAGTTATTGGCACTTAAGTGTTATTTATACACCTTTTAGAGGTTTGATTTCAGATATTGTGATAAAAATATTGTCTGAATCTTCCATGCGAACTATCGTTGGATAGGTTTTTTATCAGACCTTGCCGATGAGCCAAAAATATTGATGGTCTGCGAACCATATCAAAAGAAATGAGTAATAAAGTTGATTTGTTAAACATGTTAAGGGGGAATGTTGCTATTTTTACTGAATGTATTGACTTCATGAATATGAGGAAGGCACCAACCACCTAAAGGTGGATTAAGTAACGTTTTTAACATATTTTCAAATCATTTTAATACAAAGATTTTCAGAATTTTAAAATCAAACCAACAAGTTATGAAACTTTGTAGATGTTTTGATGACTGCCTGTGTGGATCAATCAGACCGCGCACTGGACTCACAATCCAGAGGTCACCGGTTCGAATCCCGGGGCGGACGCAACAAATTTTAAGTGTAAATATAGGTATTCGGTGACCTCTCCCCGTGCCATACCTTCACACTTAGGAGACCCGGGAGGCGGTGTCTTGTCGCAAAAAGAACGATACACACCTTTGGATCCATTGACGAAACCGCAAGGTTTAAGAGGGCCACATTATAAGGTGTTACGTCGATTCCGTTTTTTTCCGTAGATGTTTTGATTTGATTGATTTGAAAACATTAAAAAGATTGCAAATCGGACTGTAAACAATTGAAGCTACGTAGAATACACCAATTAAATTTCATTTTTCTTTTTTGCAATTTTTGTTCGATTTTTAAAGTCTGTAACTTTTATTTAAGCTTTAAAAATTTTTACATATTCACAAAAAATCAAACTTTAACAATTTAAAACACCCCACCATACAGTTTATTGATGTTTGGTGCGTGAACGAACGAGTCAGCGGTCAGAGGACACGGGGATATCGCAAACAAAAACAAAAAAAAAAGAAAGAGATCTTATCTCTCGGCTACCCTTCGAATCGTTAAAACCACGTGGCCACGTGCAGCTGACGTTTGTGCGTCCTCACTTTTTAATGCTCTTTTTTATTTACCCACTTTTCATCGTGCAGGAGGGGTAAACACTGTTAATTAACTAATGGAACAAACGATGCAAAATTGTGAGTTTTTTTATTATGGGTTTTTGACCTCTATCGAGAGATATTATGTCATGAAACAAGTTTAACAGTTTCCTGATGACTTAACCAGGTCAATTCGAGTATTTTAATTTTTTTTTGATTATAATTTGTATTTTTTATTGTTGAGGAAGTGACATTTTATTTTCAATGGTTCTATTTAATACAATGAACTACGTTGAGCTTCAATAATATGGATTCTTAAATTAGACGGCAGAAATTAAATTAAATTATCTTCTAGGAGGAACCCCCCACCGAGCCGACATTTCATCCCACGATGATTGATTTAATTACCCAATCCACATTGACTCAAACAGTTTATAACGCTGAACAATGTTCGAAGTACTCTCGCGAGGTCGTCCCGATTCTCATGCTATAATTGAAAGCGTGATTCGCCTAATTTCACCTTTATTGTACAAATGACACAACATCAACAAAAAAAAGTTGAACATCACTTTCGGTGTTTAATTCGATCGGGGTAGCCTCCTATCCCCCTCCCCCCTGGGATCATCTTCTTTCCATGACACCTACAAATTCAGTCAGTTTGGAGAATTCCCGCTTCGATCGTAACGCCTCTCCGACGTGTCAGCAAATAAGTTGGATTTCTACACCGAATTGATCAATGCCAAATGGGAAAACAAGCGCGCGTTCAAGTGGTCGATTTCGTTGGCATTTTACGTTCTATGATTTAGGGTAGAGGGGGTTATTTTTAAGGTAATTTGCTTAAATTATTGAAAATTGATGTGTAATTTCCCGCCAACTCACACAGCAGTTGCCCAGACCCCTCTTCGATTTGCGTGAAACTTTGTCCTAAGGGATAACTTTTGTCCCTGATCACGAATCCGAGGTCCGTTTTTTGATATCTTGTGACGGAGGGGCTGTACGACCCCTTCAATTTTTGAACATGCGAAAAAAGAGGTGTTTTCAATCATTTGCAGCTTGAAACGGTGATGAGATAGTAATTTGGTGTAAGCCCGATTTGATGGCGTCCTCAGAATTCCGAAAAAACGTATTTTTCATCAAAAATTTAATGTACTTTTCGAATCTACATTGACCCAGAAGGGTCATTTTTTTCATTTAGAACAAATTTTTCATATTAAAATTTCGTTTTTTTAACTTCGCAGGGTTATTTCTTTAGAGTGTTAGAATGTTCTACAAAGTTGTAGAGCAGACAATTTCAAACATTTTGATTTATAAATATAAGGGGTTTGCTTATAAACATTACGAGTTATAGCGATTTTACGAAAAAAAAGTTTTGAAAATGTTTCTTTATGCGTTTCTTTTTGTTTCGTCATCCGTGTCTGTCGCGGGTGACCATGAACGGCCATAATCAACGACAACCAACTTTTTCAAAACTTTTTTTTCTTAAATTGCGATAAATCGTGATGTTTCCATATTCAATATCAAAATTTCGAGAAAGCCAAAAAATATTAAGGAAAGAGAAGGATTTTTAAGGTTGATGCGTACCCAACTTTGATAATAATTTTAAAAAAACTGGAAATAAATCATGAAAAAACCTATAAAAATCTTTCTAAGCCATGTTGCCATATTAATCTGGAAATGCCAAATTTGACATGTGTCCGACATAATGGATTAAATATAATCCATCATCTGAAATAGATTTCAGAGGCCAATTTGCCAAATTTTAGATTTAAAGTCGATTTTGAATCAGTTTTGAATGAAAATGAACGGCAAATAACAACACTCTTTAAATTGTATGATGTTTTTTTTGTAATGTGCAAATAAAAAAAATAAACACGAAAAATTTAGGTTTCCAAAAAAGAGTCCTCATGGTTTATAAATGGTCACTAAGTTTAAACCTTGTTTACATTGAAACCTGGTTTTAAAGCACCCGTTTGGATGGGGATTAGTTACAAAAAAAAACACGATCATATTTAATAATAATTTTGTAATTTGCGACGAGAGCCTGTAAGGTTTAAGATTTTTTACTTTTGTGTTCGATAAATCTCCTTTCTTCTTCTCTTTTGTGATAATTTTTGTTCCAAAATGTTAATAATCAGGCTTGTAAATTTGAAATTTTTATTTTATATGTTTTCATTGTGCCCAGAAAAAAATGACCCCCTGCTCCATAACCGGAAAACGGTTTTTGAGTTATTTTTTAAGCATCTGTGCAAATTTTGAGCGAAATTGGTTGAGATTAACCCATTGCACAGTGGTCCAGATTGCAAAATTTAGCGGAAAATTGATTTTCCGTAAAATGATGAAGTTTTGGAGCTTTGGTGTCTTGAAAAGAGTGGTTGCATATGGAAAGGGGCAACTTTTGGTTTGGTTGGAAATTAGGGTGGTTCACTATTAGGGTGATTTTGAAAATCTAACTTTTCAGGAATATTTTTGGGATTTTTTGTCTTCTAGAAAGTTGTTGAGCTTGCCAATCCAAGCAACTTTGTCGAAGACACCAAAATTTTATCTCGTAATCTGCGCCTTCTACGACCAAATTTATAGAAAGAATCTGAGCAAACCTTTAAAAAATCAGTTTTTTGAACGTGGAAATTCAGGGTTAAGTTTTAGAGATAAGTGGTATTCGGGGCAAATTGGTTTTGGTCATATTTTGGGTTTCCATGAAAAATTATCATTCAAACCCAAAATATAACCAAAAACCAATTTTTAGACAATTTGGGTAAATTCTGAGGGCAGATTCAGATTAAGCGGGCAAAATTACATGGAGAAACATATATTTAGACAATTTTAGAAATTCGTTAGGGTGGTCCCATAAGGTTTTCCCTTTTTCAAATGGAGATATCTCGAGTGTAAAGCAAAACACCCCTGAGATTTTTTCAGCGTTTGTAGTGCTGGATCTCCTCTTTCAAATGCATTCTGGCGCTTAAAATTTGGCTTACGCCTTTTCGAGATATTTAACGGTGCACATCAACCAAGCTTTTGCACACAGATTTTTTTACAGACATTTTAGTATCTTCAAAACTACGAGTACTATCGAAATATTTTTTTATTCATCCCCCAAACTGCCCATGTTCACATAAATGTCCCATATGCAAAAACAGCAAGCTGAAAAAAACGCTAAACAAGTTTGTCCCACACATAAGGCTACGTGTTAAGTTTTCACGAAAAAACTGGATTTCCTCCTGATTTCTAGAACAAAGTACTGGATGTTATAGGCTCTTTTGAAAGAGCACACGATTTTGAACCAAACTGCATCAATAACTCAAAAGTGACGAAAATGCATATGGGACATTTATGCGATCATGGGCAGTAAAGTACTGTTCACAAAGTAATTTACAACAAAGTTCGACTATTTTTACAATCACGTTGTTGCAGGATTGGGTCCGTAAGTTTGACAATTTTGGAATAAGAAGACAACAACTTCCTTCGTTGCTGTGCACCCTTAAGTTTTAAATTTGCATCTTGTTTACCTTAAAATTTCTGTAACTTTTGACCCTTAAGTCCAAATTGACTTGTCAAATAATAAAAAATGTTTGTTTTTTAGAGCTCTAAAAGTGCCCCTAATACCACTTTTCCCTAAAACTTAACCATGAATTTCCACGTTCAAAAAACTGACTTTTGAAGGTTTGCTCAGATGCTTTCTATAAATTTGGTCGTAGAAGGCGTAGATTACGAGATAAAATTTTAGTGTCTTCGATAAAGTTGCTTGGATTGGCAAGCCCAACAACTTTTCTAGAAGACAAAAAATCCCAAAAATATTTCTGAAAGGTTAGATTTTCAAAATCACCCTAATAGTGAACCACCCTAATTTCCAACCAAACCAAAAGTTGCCCCTTTCCATATGCAACCACTCTTTTCAAGACACCAAGGTCCAAAACTTCATCATTTTACGGAAAATCTATTTTCCATCTAATTTTGCGATCTGGACCACTGTGCATTGATACCCGAGCCTGAAGTTGGTTAAAAAATGTTTTTCATGCAAAAAATACATTTTTAAAGTGCTAATAGCTTTTTAGGATCGAGATTTACAGCATTGACATGTTCTACAAAGTTTAAATTTCCAATAAAAAACTCACTTTTGAGAATAATTGGATGGAAATAGCGCACCGTGTAGACCAAACAGTATGAAAATTGAGTTTTTCATACATTTTTTCGATTTTTCCCAAACAAAATTTACCTTCGAGTATCAATGAGTAAATGTTGACCGATTTTGCTCATATTTGGCTCAGAGTCCTTAAATAGCTCAAGAAACAATATTCAGCTTGTGGAGCGAGGTTTTGAAAAAAAGTCCCATATTCTGAGCACCCTATTGTTTATTCATCGTTTCTAGTTTAAGAAAAAAAACATAGTCAATGCTTACAAAATGATTGAAAGTTTCCCATTTGATTTTTTTAAGTTTAATTTTTTAATCTATATGGTGCAAAAACCGATTACTAAAATTTTAAAATGTATATTTGAATCAGTTAACAAACGTACACACTTAATTTTTTACCGAATTCGGTAAACTTTACCGAATTTTCAACTGCTGAACAGTTAGGTAAACTGGAAATTACCAAATTCGGTTAAAACTTACCGAAATTCGGTAATGAAGTTCATTATTGTTTATCGTACAACCGAAATTCGGTAAAATTTTGTTCATTTTGACGGATGGTTTACCGATCCAAACTTTACCGATTTTTCAACTATCGAATTCGGTAAAAAAAATCTAAGTGGTAGACTTGAGCCCTTTCCATGAAAAAAGGAATTGTTTTGGTTTCGATTTCGATACCAGAGTGCTCTCTTGTACTAAGCTTGCCGGGATTCCTATAGGTCTAGATAGATATAGATTCCTTTACTGCCCCTGATAGCATAAATGTCCCATATGCATTTTCATCGATTTCGAGTTATTGATGCAGTTTGGTTCAAAATGGTGTGCTCTTTCGATCGAGCCTATAACATCCAGTACTTTGTTCAAGAAATCAGGAGGAAATCCAGTTTTTTCGCGAAAACTCAACACGTAGCCTTATGTATGGGACAAACTTCAAATGCGTTTTTCTCAGCTTGCTGTTTTTGCATATGGGACATTTATGCGAACATGGGCAGTATAGATCTAGATAGAAGAAGAGAGAACACGGGCATTGATTTGCTTTGTAAGACTTTTGATAATATTGTGGATAATATTGAAATTATATGAAATATTTGTTGAGGCCTAATTTCTGAAGCTCAAAGTCGACTAAAGCATCACCCACTCTAACTTCAGGCAACTCGTGACTGCAGAAGATGACACCCCAGCAACTCCCCAAAATATCGGCGGGACTCCCCCGAAAAGTGCCGACAGCTGACGACGACGCACAAAGTGTGTTGATGAGATGCCATTGTGCGGGTTCGATTGTCAATTAGAAGAGGTTATTAGGTGCTTGCTTCCCAGGAGTTCGCTCCCCTTCATTTCTTTGAAGATTTTATGAGAGTTATAAGAAGTTTTATGCCTTATTTTTTCGGTTTAATCAAACTATATTGTAAATAATAACTTAGGCCATTGCAAATATTTTTTAAAATTTATGTCGCCCCCCCACCCTTCAAAACTGGTCTGAAAAATCAGGGGGCAAAAATTTTTTTTTCCAAAAAACTTCAAAATTTCCATGAAAATAGAAGTCGAATTAACGAAAAACAATCTAAAATTCATTTTTCTGCATTGATAATCATATTTAGCATGTTTGGGCTTGTTTAACAATGTTTTGGATTTTAATGAGATTCCACTGCAAATATTATATTTTTCACAAAAAAATAAAATTTTCGTCATTACTTAGATATTTTAGAAACTAATGATGGCAAAACACCTGGACAGGTGTATAATGCATTTTAAAACACTTTTTTCATTAAAATGTTGAAACCATGGCTCGTAATTTTAATTTTTATACTTTTTTTATTTTTTGTCCCCCCCCCCCCCTCGTCTTTGGTCAGAGTCGAGGGACATAAACTTCAAAAAATATTTGCAACGGCCTTAGCAATGTTAACAAACTCTCTTTACAATTTATAGAAAAAAATACAGAAAATATATTTTTGTTTCGTATAAACCACGTTTTCAAACTCCAAACTCCAAGTCCATAATCACCATATGGTCGAAAAGATAACCGATTCGAACCATCAGATTGATGAGCTCAGCCGCGAGTAAGCTGATATGAGGGCGAGAGAGAAAGAAATCGGATTCATCCATTTCGTCGCCGGGGCTTGACAGGTGACACAGCTGGGCTGTACACATGTAAAGGGATTGCGTGGTTGACAAATTGGAGGAAATTTGGACAAAGCAGGCCTCGGATATGGGCCACGATCGATCATACAAATCGAAGCAGATTTGTTGTTTTTTGTTTAGTTCGTTTCTATTGAAAATGACATGCAGGAATTGATTGAAAGTTTTTTTTTCAGTTTTGGGGGGTTTCTTGGGGAAGAAAGTGCGCCTACGCAGCTCATCATTCTTAGACTTGGTGGCTTTTGAGAGTCGCGAAATTGATTGAAAAGTGCTCCAGAACAGACTGCGGGGCTCTAATGTCATTAACGGGGAATGGCAGTGACCTAGAAGTTTGGCACTGATGGAATGATCGTGAGTTGGAAAAGTACGTTGACCACGTGGTTCGTAGATAGCAAAAGAATTTGATGTATGAACCATGCTTTCTTATACCGTGCAAATTTCAAATTTCGAATGAATAATACATTTTCAATAAACCTTTAATACAAGTAGACTCTTAACAGTGTACCATAATCTCAAAACTTCAAATCCCATTTACCTTAATCATTTTCACTTTCGCTTTCAAAAGTCCCAACCACAAGCAGAAGGATCCCAAGTGCCCACAGCTGTACCAACGGCGAGGTACCCCTCACAGAAGACCAACAACTCCGGGACATTTCGCGTGCCTTACCGATTCTTTCGTAACAAGAATCTCGTCATACAAGCCGCCTCCTCGCCAGCGTTCGGATCGCCGGAGGTTCACCACGGGGACACAGGTTGTTGCCACCTCCGGGCCATCTTGGCCACCAAGCAAACGAGAACCGAAACGAGCAAACGTAAAATATATGTACAAAACTGCTCAGCTACCACCGTCAGTGCAGGCCGGGGGGAAACCTGCAAAAATCGAAACGAAAATCAATATCAACACGACGAGGTTCATTTGGGTTAAGTTTGTCACGAAGCGAGCATTAGCAACGGCATCAACGGGCGAACCGAAAGCGACGAGCTGCGGAGGAGGTGGGTTGCATTTTCTTGAGAGTTGGGGAGATCTTTGATGCAACCCTTAGCAGGCAGCTGTGCTATGAATTTTGGTTGCTCTGAAAAAGCAGATTAAATTTATCTGCCCCGACAAAAACTATACGAGTTTTGAAAAAAAAAAATCGTCTCAGCTTATCCCCTCTAAAAACAGCTATTTTACTGTAGCTTAATTTCAGAAATTTAGCAATTCGGAAAAATTAAGTTCCGAATAAACTAATCACAATGGATGTCCGACAAAAGGTAGAAAGACATAAGGTCGAATGGACAAAAGGTCGAAAGTGAACAAAAGGTCGAAAAGATAAAAGGTCGAATGTGAAAAAATGAAACAAATAATTATAATTATAAATTTCTACATAATTTGAAAAAAAATCTTCTTGTCTGATTTTTTCTGTAAGTTAATCCTGGGTTTATCCTTCCTTTTAGTAATGATTTTTTTTTTTAAATAAACAGAATAACTTCCAAACATTTTTTTCCATTCTTTCAAACATGAGCAGTTCTTCCAAAATAAGTACGACTTCTAAAATATTTTTCAAGTCTTATTATTTCTAAACAACCTTTTTTTTGTTGTTATATTTTGGTGAATTTATGCATTCTTTTAAACATGAGCAGTTCTATGAAAAAAAGTTCGTCTTCTAAAATATTTTAAAGGTTTTTTTTATTATTTAAAAAAAACAATTCTTGATTGTCAAAATATTTTTGTGAGTTTTTCCATAGTTTCAAACATGAGCTGTTCTTCCTAAAAAAAATTCGACTTCTAAAATATTGTTTAAGTTTAAATTTTATTTTCAAAATAACATTTTCTTGATTGTTGTAATATTTTTGTGAGTTTTTCCATTCTTTCAAACATGAGCAGTTCTTTGAAAAAAAAAGTTCGACTTTTGAAATATTTTGAAAGTTTATTTTTATTTTTAAAACAACCTGCTAATTCTTAAACATTTTGTAAGTTTTTATTTTATTTTTTATTTATTTATATTTATTTTATTTTAGAGGCTTTTAAATTCTTTCAAGCTAAAGCTCAAATAGTTTCGAAAAGTCTTGCTTTTAAAATATTTTTGCAAGTTTTCTATCCTTTTTCAATCTGAAAGCATGGTCTGAATAGATCTTAAGAAAAATTTGACTTCAAAAATATAGCTGTATATATTAAAAAACGATCGAATTTATTAATATTTTTTAAGGATAACCCAAAACTCAAAAAGTTTCCAGCAATCTGGGGGCAAGTTTTTATTCAGAAGATCTCTATTTTTAAGAATATAGAAGTGAATTGTTATTTTTTTTAATCCGACCTTTTGTCCATTCGACGTTTTGTCCTTTCGACCTTATGTCTTTCGACCTTTTGTCATACATTCACTTTTCGCTAACAATTCTTGAAATTGCGTTTGAATCTTTAAATATTTTTTAAAATTATTTGGGCACACAATTCCTAAAAATAGCTAAAAAAATTAATTTTCATTGAAAATACTTGTGAAATCGAGTGTAAACTTTTTAAAATAAATTAGAAAACGTTTATTTTTGTATTTTATTATAATATGACAGTTTTGGACTTTCAATGAATTAACAAAAATCACTTTCACTGAGAATCAGTCATATTCCAAACTCATTTTTAAAGTAATAAAATATATCTTTTTTCACGTCGAGATTTTTTCTGAAAATGTTGTATGAACGAATGTATGACAAAAGGTCGAAAGACATAAGAAAAAAAATGTGAAAAAGATATATTTTAGTAGATCTCAATCTCAATCTCAATCTTCAAATCTTCAAATCTTCAAATCTTCAAATCTTCAAATCTTCAAATCTTCAAATCTTCAAATCTTCAAATCTTCAAATCTTCAAATCTTCAAATCTTCAAATCTTCAAATCTTCAAATCTTCAAATCTTCAAATCTTCAAATCTTCAAATCTTCAAATCTTCAAATCTTCAAATCTTCAAATCTTCAAATCTTCAAATCTTCAAATCTTCAAATCTTCAAATCTTCAAATCTTCAAATCTTCAAATCTTCAAATCTTCAAATCTTCAAATCTTCAAATCTTCAAATCTTCAAATCTTCAAATCTTCAAATCTTCAAATCTTCAAATCTTCAAATCTTCAAATCTTCAAATCTTCAAATCTTCAAATCTTCAAATCTTCAAATCTTCAAATCTTCAAATCTTCAAATCTTCAAATCTTCAAATCTTCAAATCTTCAAATCTTCAAATCTTCAAATCTTCAAATCTTTAAATCTTCAAATCTTCAAATCTTCAAATCTTCAAATCTTCAAATCTTCAAATCTTTAAATCTTCAAATCTTCAAATCTTCAAATCTTCAAATCTTCAAATCTTCAAATCTTCAAATCTTCAAATCTTCAAATCTTCAAATCTACAAATCTTCAAATCTTCAAATCTTTAAATCTTCAAATCTTCAAATCTTCAAATCTTCAAATCTTCAAATCTTCAAATCTTCAAATCTTCAAATCTTCAATTCTTCAAATCTTCAAATCTTCAAGTCTTCAAATCTTCAAAACTTCAAATCTTCAAATCTTAAAATCTTCAAATCATCAAATCTTCACTTCAAATCTTGAAATCTTCAAATCTTCAAATTTTTAAATCGTAAAATCTTATAACAAGTGTTGTAATTTTTGACGTGAACTTGTTTTCCATACTAATATTCAATTAGATATCTCAACCTTCCCAATATCCAAGGGTTACACCGCTTGGCCCTCATTTGAAATACATCTAGCCATTTTCCATCTCTAACCAACCTGGCTGCCCGGTTCATTCATGAATCAAACCTCCACCGTGTGCCCTAACCACAGTACCAGAAGAGGGAGCGATGTTGTGTACACATCTGATTATTCCACCGTGGAGAGCACTCTGCTGCTGTGGGAGGACCAGCGAAGAGCGCGGGCCTGAGCTTTTTTTTCGCCAATATTCGTTTGACATTAGCCGCGATGGAGTCCGACAACGACAAGATTAGGTTTTCAGAGTCAGAGAGCTTCCAGCGTTGGCCCCAAAACTGAGCCAGGAGGATGGGGGGTTGTGGTATTCCTTTGTAACCATAAGCCACACGCGGTTGGACGTTTTTAGCCAACTTTAGTTATGATCGGGCGTACGAGCATAGAAAACTAAACGAAAGGGAGAGTTGCACGGAGGGAAAACGTTTGGTTGAATTTGGAATAATTTGTTGATGGATTTGGCAATAGCCTGTTTTCAAAATAAATATATATTTTTTTGAAATTAAATTCATGAAATTTTTTTTTTCGTGTCACCCAATCAAGCCTGGCTATCAACGGGTTTTCGAAGTGATTAAATTAAGGAGTATAGTACATTTTGGAAGAAGTCGTGCAACGTCTCTGAAACTCTTTTCGAACAAAGGTCGTCCAAGCCAACACGAGGGAAGAGGAGGACGAGACTTGGCAAGACTCCGGTGATATTACATTTATTTTAATTATGTAATTTCACCGCGCACTCCGACCGCGACTCCCGACTGGGGGACGAAAAGCAGTCAACATTATGTGCGCGAAACTAATCGTGCAAATGTTGGCTGCTATTGGGAATCGATTGTTCGAGGAGCAAGAGTGGGGCTTTTTTTTGCGAAAGAAGAACGAACGTGAAGGCGCAAGTACAAGGAATTTTTGCCTGCTAGCATTCCGATTGCCGGTGTGACCTTTGCGTATTTCATAATCGCTTCTTGTACTCTCCGGTGCAGAAGACAAATTTGATTGGGAAATATTTAAGGAATGTCAATAAAGTTGGGAACAAGCTTTATAAAAGTTTAATCAACAAATTAACAAATTAACGAATTAACAAATTAACAAATTAACAAATTACCAAATTAACAAAAAAAAGTTAATGAAAAAAAAAACAAAAAACCAAAAAAAAAACAAGCAACATAAAACATAACAAAAAAAAAACAAAAAAAATAACAACAAGAACAAGAACAAGAACAAGAACAAGAACAAGAACAAGAACAAGAACAAGAACAAGAACAAGAACAAGAACAAGAACAAGAACAAGAACAAGAACAAGAACAAGAACAAGAACAAGAACAAGAACAAGAAAGAACCTTCGAAAATCAGAAATGAATTATTATTATTGATTTATTTTATTGAAGTCAAAGTCCAAGTCCAAGTCCAAGTCCAAGTCCAAGTCCAAGTCCAAGTCCAAGTCCAAGTCCAAGTCCAAGTCCAAGTCCAAGTCCAAGTCCAAGTCCAAGTCCAAGTCCAAGTCCAAGTCCAAGTCCAAGTCCAAGTCCAAGTCCAAGTCCAAGTCCAAGTCCAAGTCCAAGTCCAAGTCCAAGTCCAAGTCCAAGTCCAAGTCCAAGTCATAGTCATAGTCATAGTCATAGTCATAGTCATAGTCATAGTCATAGTCATAGTCATAGTCATAGTCATAGTCATAGTCATAGTCATAGTCATAGTCATAGTCATAGTCATAGTCATAGTCATAGTCATAGTCATAGTCATAGTCATAGTCATAGTCATAGTCATAGTCATAATCATAGTCATAGTCATAGTCATAGTCATAGTCATAGTCATAGTCATAGTCATAGTCATAGTCATAGTCATAGTCATAGTCATAGTCATAGTCATAGTCATAGTCATAGTCATAGTCATAGTCATAGTCATAGTCATAGTCATAGTCATAGTCATAGTCATAGTCATAGTCATAGTCATAGTCATAGTCATAGTCAAAGTCATAGTCATAGTCATAGTCATAGTCATAGTCATAGTCATAGTCATAGTCATAGTCATAGTCATAGTCATAGTCATAGTCATAGTCATAGTCAAAGTTAGAGTTCGAGTTCGAGTTCGAGTTCGAGTTCGAGTTCGAGTTCGAGTTCGAGTTCGAGTTCGAGTTCGAGTTCGAGTTCGAGTTCGAGTTCGAGTTCGAGTTCGAGTTCGAGTTCGAGTTCGAGTTCGAGTTCGAGTTCGAGTTCGAGTTCGAGTTCGAGTTCGAGTTCGAGTTCGAGTTCGAGTTCGAGTTCGAGTTCGAGTTCGAGTTCGAGTTCGAGTTCGAGTTCGAGTTCGAGTTCGAGTTCGAGTTCGAGTTCGAGTTCGAGTTCGAGTTCGAGTTCGAGTTCGAGTTCGAGTTCGAGTTCGAGTTCGAGTTCGAGTTCGAGTTCGAGTTCGAGTTCGAGTTCGAGTTCGAGTTCGAGTTCGAGTTCGAGTTCGAGTTCGAGTTCGAGTTCGAGTTCGAGTTCGAGTTCGAGTTCGAGTTCGAGTTCGAGTTCGAGTTCGAGTTCGAGTTCGAGTTCGAGTTCGAGTTCGAGTTCGAGTTCGAGTTCGAGTTCGAGTTCGAGTTCGAGTTCGAGTTCGAGTTCGAGTTCGAGTTCGAGTTCGAGTTCGAGTTCGAGTTAGAGTTAGAGTTAGAGTTAGAGTTAGAGTTAGAGTTAGAGTTAGAGTTAGAGTTAGAGTTAGAGTTAGAGTTAGAGTTAGAGTTAGAGTTAGAGTTAGAGTTAGAGTTAGAGTTAGAGTTAGAGTTAGAGTTAGAGTTAGAGTTAGAGTTAGAGTTAGAGTTAGAGTTAGAGTTAGAGTTAGAGTTAGAGTTAGAGTTAGAGTTAGAGTTAGAGTTAGAGTTAGAGTTAGAGTTAGAGTTAGAGTTAGAGTTAGAGTTAGAGTTAGAGTTAGTGTTAGAGTTAGAGTTAGAGTTAGAGTTAGAGTTAGAGTTAGAGTTAGAGTTAGAGTTAGAGTTAGAGTTAGAGTTAGAGTTAGAGTTAGAGTTAGAGTTAGAGTTAGAGTTAGAGTTAGAGTTAGAGTTAGAGTTAGAGTTAGAGTTAGAGTTAGAGTTAGAGTTAGAGTTAGAGTTAGAGTTAGAGTTAGAGTTAGAGTTAGAGTTAGAGTTAGAGTTAGAGTTAGAGTTAGAGTTAGAGTTAGAGTTAGAGTTAGAGTTAGAGTTAGAGTTAGAGTTAGAGTTAGAGTTAGAGTTAGAGTTAGAGTTAGAATTAGAGTTAGAGTTAGAGTTAGAGTTAGAGTTAGAGTTAGAGTTAGAGTTAGAGTTAGAGTTAGAGTTAGAGTTAGAGTTAGAGTTAGAGTTAGAGTTAGAGTTAGAGTTAGAGTTAGAGTTAGAGTTAGAGTTCAAGTTAAGTTTTTCTACTTGAACAATCAATTAATTGTTCAAAAATGAAATACACCTCACACTCTCAACATACAATCAAATCTTGTTTACCATAAAAACTGCAACATTGATAAGACCCCCCGTTATCAGTGTTGTCCAAAATGTTAACGAAGCTGGCAGATCGCGCTGTTCCGTGTCCAAGTTCGTGAGCTTAAGGTTTCGAAATGTTTAAAATCAACTTGCTACGGCCGGGTCGCCGCCAGTTTGAGCAAACAAACACAAGTCAAAACCAAACAAACCAAGTGGAACAGTTTGCAGTGACAAATTTTTGGAGATTTTTGCCTTTAAAAATTGGTTGAATGCAATAAAAAGGTGCCACATTTAGTTTACATTTCGCTGCCATAAATCAACGGTGGTGGTCAGGTGGCCAATTGGATCCCACCACGATTTCATGCAAATGATCTTTCTCGTGACTAATATCTGTCTCTCGATGGCGCTAGGTCGCAACTCACGCCGGCGCGACATTGACTGATTGAAACAATCAAACTAATAGCGCCGGATTGTGTATTTTTCCTATTTCTCATGGCTCAAGTCCACGATAACTCGCGGGCTGGTGTCAAACTGTAAAACCAACGAACCAAGACCAAGTCGGCGACGACGGACTGTGTGACTGTGTTTAAATATTGATTATCGATTCATAATTTCCGAACGATGTTTGCTTAATGATTAGAAATTTACGCAAACCGTCATCGCAGCGCATTTTAATAGTGTGTTTTTTTAAGAGCATGGCTGTTTTTTCTTCGTTTGTGAGAATACTGTTTGAAAAAAAAATGTGTTGGTTGCGAAATATTACGTCAGCTTGAGCGTTTTGAGCCATCCACTTAGGATGATTTACTGCATCAGCCAACGCAACCAGCTGACAGCAAGCTAGCTGTTTGACCCTGTTAAGGTGTTCGAGATGGGAGCCTAATGATGATCGTAACGAACCTTAAGTAGACTAATTTGGCACAGCTGATAAAATTACCTTCCGAAGTTGTTAGGGCACGTGGTTTGTTGAAGCCATTAGTTTGATCAAGGAAGGTTGGTTACGCATTGACCCTAAACAACTCAAGCTAACTCGCTTCAACCATATGCAACCTTTAAGCAGAATATAATCTTAAAAATATGCACAGAAAACTCCAATTAATCTTCATTTTTAGTTTAGCTGGAGTCGAAGTCAGATTTGAAACTTGGAGTCGGGTCTATTGGAATAGCTGAAGTCGGAGTCTCTAAAACTCGAACAGCCACAGTCGAAGTCACTGAATTTTCAGAAGCGAAACAATCACCTAAATTTAATATTTAGAAATTGTGTTTACGGTACTTATTTGCAGCATCAAACTGAAAAGTCTTTCCCAATTATTTTATCGATCGTCTCTCTCAGAAACAATCACCCGTATAGAGGCACTAATGAGTTCAAATCGTTTATAACTGGATCACGAGTTAAACCTGCTAACCTCCACCTCCAGAGGCGGCCACGGCCACAGCTGATGCTGGGCTGCAATTTTCCCTAGCGACGAGCCGCGCTGAACAAAGAATTAATAAAAATTAAAGCCGCAGACCCACAACTTCCGTATTTACGGGTTGAGGGCTTTGCAAACAGACGACCTGCTCGGCGATCAACCTGCTCCCGATGGCCTCGCCGAGAAATTTCACCTGAAAATCTGTGCACTGGGTCGATGGGTCTCATCGTGGAAAAAGGGCATTTTAACCTGCGCGGTCGTGACCAGCATCACTGAGTTTACTCTTTGTACGGGTTTTCTTTGGAAAATTCTTCGAAAATTCAATTTCATTTAATTTCTGAAAAAATAAAAATTGAAAAAAACTAACACGACTAATTTTTAATTTAATTTGAACCTCCCTCAAAAATCATTAAAAAGTTCGGCTTTGAACAAAATAAAAAGCAAATAAAACATAAAAAATCATGATTCCCTAAGAATAACTTTTCTGTAGTTTAACACTTATCAGAGACAAGAACTAGACATCTCGCTAGCTCTAGTCCACGGTGCCAGTGCAATTTGTACCGAGAAGCTTGGCCAGGCTAACCCCAAAGGAAGTGCCCGTGCAGCAGCTCCGCGGCTGGCGCACAAAAATCTCGTTTTCAATTTTCTTTTATAATTTAATTTAATTTAATTTGATGGAAAAACGGCGTGCGCGAGCAGAAAAATAAATAAAATAACGATGATGGTCTCTGGCCGTGTGAGAGGTTGGTGGGAGCTGGGAACGTCAACCACGCCGTGGAAGAACTGGATTTTCTTCTGTAGGGCAGTAGCAGTTGCAGTTGCAGCAGTCAGATATGTTGCAGGAGGAGGTCTAACTGGGCCTGGGCATCGCGGGTCGTCGTAACGCGAGCTTTGCGTCCAATCAAAATAGTCGGGATGAAGGCGTTGGTGGGTAAGCTGAAGAGGGACTTTTGCTGTTTAGAAACGGGGGTGCTGATTATTGTTTGAAAAATTTTGTTTTTGCTTTTTGCTTTTTGCTTTTTGCTTTTTGCTTTTTGCTTTTTGCTTTTTGCTTTTTGCTTTTTGCTTTTTGCTTTTTGCTTTTTGCTTTTTGCTTTTTGCTTTTTGCTTTTTGCTTTTTGCTTTTTGCTTTTTGCTTTTTGCTTTTTGCTTTTTGCTTTTTGCTTTTTGCTTTTTGCTTTTTGCTTTTTGCTTTTTGCTTTTTGCTTTTTGCTTTTTGCTTTTTGCTTTTTGCTTTTTGCTTTTTGCTTTTTGCTTTTTGCTTTTTGCTTTTTGCTTTTTGCTTTTTGCTTTTTGCTTTTTGCTTTTTGCTTTTTGCTTTTTGCTTTTTGCTTTTTGCTTTTTGCTTTTTGCTTTTTGCTTTTTGCTTTTTGCTTTTTGCTTTTTGCTTTTTGCTTTTTGCTTTTTGCTTTTTGCTTTTTGCTTTTTGCTTTTTGCTTTTTGCTTTTTGCTTTTTGCTTTTTGCTTTTTGCTTTTTGCTTTTTGCTTTTTGCTTTTTGCTTTTTGCTTTTTGCTTTTTGCTTTTTGCTTTTTGCTTTTTGCTTTTTGCTTTTTGCTTTTTGATTTTTGCTTTTTGCTTTATCAACTTATATTATTCAAGTAATTGAATTGTTCTGCAGAAATCACAAACATCTAAAAAAATAGAACCCCTGCCTCCTAGGGAGGAAAGCAGAAATTATCGCCTGCATTGTATCACGGAGCCGTTTGAAGAAGGATTTTCGTTTTCAAAACCGTTCAGCCGTCCTAGTTGTTCAGAAAGGGGAACCCTCGTGTGAGGGATACCTAGCTAAATGCCAAAGTAGAGTGCGAAAGCCATTTGCCCAAACATGGTGTTAAGATTAGTTTTGTTTCGATGGGGCGTTTTGCGGCGCGATGATTTAGCTTGTTCTGGTTTAGCCGCGTTACGTTGGTTGACGTTTTCACTTAACCAGCAGTGTGGATTATGTAACGGAAAGCATTCCATGCAATTCCCATCGAGAAAAGTTTATTGAATAAAACTGCCCGGGGGAAAGGTCTAATTATTATTTCAACATAAATACGAACGTTTAATTTAATTCAAATGACCGTGTAAACTCTGGTTATCTCCCGTCTCTGATCTCTGCACAATGACCAACATTCAGGCTCTTTAGCCCTCTGGTGTCCTCCAAAGAGCGGCTACCTTCCTTAAGCGAGCCCAAGCTGATCAGCTGATAATTAATATTATGGATAATTTCAACGGGCTGATAGACATCTCCCGCCACCTCCTGTCCAAAGAAGGTATGTGAGAAAAATCTCATTCACCGAGCGAACTAACTGATTTCACTTTCATCCACCCCAGAATGGACTCATTTCTGTGTGTGTTTGTGCAAATAAAGAAATTCAGGGGAGGGCTTGATAATTCATTAGCAAAGCACCTTTCCGCGGTTCGCGTTGGTCATCGTGGTCTGTCGTTTATGCTGGAAACTATATGATTATGTCTTCCACTCGAGATATCTGTGTGTGGCAGAGGTATGGTCTTTAGTGCTGGAGATGAGGTGTTTAATGGAGCATTGCAGTTTTTCGAGGGGGAGGAGAATGCGTCAAGTTGAGATGTTGTCCCAAAATTCAAACTAATTTTTTAAAACGTTACTTAAAACACCTGAGTAATTCGTACCTTTCTCCTAAATTTAATAGAAAAAGCTTTCTGTTTGTTTTCAATTGCAAATGAATACATGCAAACAGATGCTATGAAAGCTTTATAAAAGCGTGTTGCCTCCTATTGGTAATTTGTAGAATCATCTCGAAATGCGCCTGGTGCCTACAATTTTCACCCTACTTAAAGACATTTTTCTTTTGTTTCTGGACTTTTGAAGGACTTTATTAAACATTATAATTTTAAATAGGGAATTATGGCACCCCAAACTAGACCTTATGCAACAAACCCGGACTAGCACATTTGTTTGGCATATTTGTCATAAAAATTATCATAAATTGTAATTTGGCGCAATTTATTTTGTGTAAAAGTCTTTTAATTCGGGAATTATTTTTAAAGTATAATTATTTCTTTATGAGAAGTCTTTAGCACTACCTACAACTCTGCCGAAGACACCAAATCGATTCGAAAATCTGTTCTCAAGATATATATTTTAATACAATTTAAAAGCTTATTTGCATCGACGGTAGGGTGGCCCAAATCCGGGAACACCCCCGGTGCTATCCTCTGAAATCAAAGAGTGGTCTATTACTAGACTAAATTCAAAATTTGAGCTCATTCTGACCACGGAAACCTTGAAGTTTTTACGGGAAAAAAAGTTAAAATGCATGGAAAAAAGCAACTGTTTCGTTTTGCAGAGCACAGAGGGCGTAATAATCGTCCGATCCTTCCCATAAAAACTTCAAGGGCCCTCAGGAAGGGGTTCTCGTGGTCAGAATGAGCTCAAATTTGGAATTTTGTCTAGTGATAGGCCAAGCTTTGATTTCAGAGCGTAGCGCCGGGGGTGTTCCCGGATTTGGAGCACCCTACAGACCATGCAAAAAAATACATACCATTATTTGGTAATATACCACGGTCAGAATGATTCCATGCGGATAAATCTCAAACGGTACCTTGAGAACAGATTTTCTAATCATTTGGTGTCTTCGGCAGAGTTGTAGGTATTGCTTAGGAGTTCTCATAAAAAGATGATTATACCCAAAAAATGATTCCCGAAATAAACCACTTTTCAAACACGAAAAAATAATTGCGCCAAATTACCATTTATGATGGTTTTCATTTTTGGATTTGTTTGAAATGACAAATTTACCATTTGAATTAGAAAATATTTTTACTTTATTTCTAAGATCTACAATAACCCAGAGAGGTAACTGCTTCGTTTAGAACAAAATTTTTTTTGTGACTTAGCAGGGTTACTTCTGAGATTGTATCATTGTTCAAAAAAATTGTAGAGCAGACAAGATTAAAAATTTGATTTGCAAATTGTGTAAATTTGGAAGGTGATAAATTTAAAGGTTTCATATTACCTCTTTTATGATGTAATATTATTTAATGTAGAATGAAAATGAAAAATTACTCATTTTTACTGACTTATAAGATGTACTCTTTTCCAGATGTATTATTCCATGTTTTTTTTTACATTCCCAAGTAACATTTTTTTCCAGGAGTTCTACAAGAGCTTTTCAAGATAGCTACAGCATAGCAGTTTGGACCGCTGTAGGATAAAACTCTCTTCAAGTACTCTTCCAAACTCCTGAAGAAGTTTTGAAGAGAATTTTATCCTACCGCGGTCCAAACTGCTATGCTGTAGCTATCTTGAAGAGCTCTTGTAGAGCTCTTGGAAAAAATTGTTACTTGGGTTGCTACACAGTGAATTTTCTGTTTTTTTTTTTGTTTTAAAGGGTTTTGTCAAGTTTTTTGAAGTTTTTATTTCTCAAACTGTTTCAAAAGAATGTTTTTTTTAACAGTTTAGCTAATTTTACATTACGATGACCTTTTGGATGTTTGTTTTTGGATTTTTTGTGAAGACAAGTCAATTACAGTCATATTTTTATTTTTAAATCTCTCGCATTCTAGCAATGCACGAGCCACCAACAAACGTCTAAAAGACCATTTATGTGCAAAATTTGCTGGACATAAAAAAAAATTACTTCAGAAAGCACGCGAATTAGTTCTTAGGGTGAAAACTTTGACAACCTGTAAAAATGTGGAAAATCATAACCTTAAATAAACTTTTTTTCTCAAGTTCTGATAACACGAGTTGCATGCAACTCTTCTGCACCTACAAAAAAGTATTTTTCTGCCCAGCAACTTTGCACAATAAAAAAAACATTGTAATATTACATCTGGTAAGAAGTACATCTATTATATCATTAAAAATGTGATATTGTACCTTTGAAAATTGGGTAATTTTACCACTTTTTCAGTGTAAATTGAGGTAAAATTACATTCATGAAAAAACTTCGAAAATTACACCTTCCAAATTTACACATTGCGTTGCGTACACTCTCAAAAATTAACTGGCAATTTTATATAAAACAAGTTAAATTTTAAAATTAAAAGTCATGACGACAGTGCAGTGCGTGGCCGAATGGTTACGCTGTCCGCTTTGTAAGCGGATGATTCTGGGTTCGATTCCCATCTGCTGCAACCTTCCATCGGATGAGGAAGTAAAATGTCGGTCCCGGCCTTGGTAGTTAGGCCGTTAAGTCATTCCAGGTGTAGGAGTCGTCTCCATGCCATAAGTACAAACAACACACCAAACCAAGCCTACTCTGGTGGAATCGCTGGCGGCGGTTGGACTCGCAATCCGAAGGTCGTCAGTTCAAACACTGGGGTGGAAGATTCCTTGGAGTAGAAAGAGGTTTGGGTGCTCTCCCCATTCAAGCCTTCGGACTCCTAGGTTCGAGCAGAAACTTGCAATAGTGCACTGCTTTATGAGTAATGTTATCTTTCACCCATAAAAAATCATCCAGCAACAATGTAAAATGTAAAGGGGTTGAACTAGTGACATTTTATTTAAAATACAAAAATATGTAAAAACAATGAAAAATTGACGATAGTTTTTAATGTAATTTCAAAAACAAATTAATCAACTCACAGTTAAATATTGAATCAAACATGTTATTTGGTATAAAAATCCCAACAAAAATTGCTTGATATATACACCTGAGCAATTTTAAAAGATGTTTATTGTTTTAGTTTTATAATTTCTGATAAATATCTTGTATTGAAAGGCAATTGTATTTTGGATACAAATGGGGTACAAACTGGAAACCACGTGGATTTGAATGAATCTAACCAAATTAAAGGTAAATTACGTTAAATAAAAACAGGATGAATAGATAAACCCATTTCAGAAATTATATTTACATACTCAATTGATATTTAAACTGGAAAATATTTATTTAACAATTGCAAAAAAAGAGTAAATCTGTTGTTCCAGTGTGTAAAGAAGGATCACCTAAAAATAAATTGACGAATTAAATGCCAATCATCAAAATCAAAACCCTCGTCGGACCCCTCGGCAATTATTTCACATGAATCCTCCGGGGACAGGGTCGGACCCAACATCAAGCAAGCTGCTGTCACCGCCAGGGTACCACCCAAGTGCTCATAATTATCACCCACATTTGGTGTCGGCCAGGGGACTGCGCTTCGAGCATCACCATAACTTCTCCTCAATCGGATCGAGTGCGCGCGTAAAGTTGCCATTTTCGATGAATCACCTGAGTTGACCGGTTTTGTCCACCGTGGACTGTCACTCTGGACGTGAGATCTCAAGACGCGTCATAATTAGTGTTTATGGCTAGAACAACATAACTGACACTGCGTGGGCAAGGGCTGTTGCCAGGAAAGGATACGCGGGCAGGGTGGCTACTTGAGTTGGGAATGCGGAGGAATCCAGTAAAAGTTTAATTTTTCATTTTCGTTGTCAAATAACTTTATATTTTCTGTCTATCGAAAACTAACCTAAAAAAAAGAAGACTCAAGCATCCACCCTCACAAAACACTTTCCTGTCATATACACCAAGCCCGCAAGGGAGCAGGACGGCGGTGGAAGGGTACACCTGTGGGTTACATAAATACCTTTGGCGGGAACTCTTCGGGCGACACTCGGGCAGACTGCCCCTGCTGAAAACGTGCCAATCTGATTTAGTCACGCCAACTATCACCCACCACCGCCCTGGTTCGGCTGGACAAGGTAGACCCCAGCTTGGCCCAGGAGGCAGCACCGTCTAAGGGAGAGCTAATTAATTTGAGAGTGAGTGAAGGAAAAATTACATCAATCTCCAGCAGCAGTTGAGGGTTAGGTTCGGTTTGTTTTCCTTCGCAAACAGCCCTTGTGTTGTAAAAACTAATTGATTGCAGGTTGAAATTGAAAGTCGCTTTGACAAACACGACGACGATGACGATTGAATCTCACTCACTTAAGTTGGCCGGCCAACTTGCAGCAGTAGGGCATTGTGAAATGAAGCAATTAACCGGCTGCACGGTCTTATGATACTGCAAGAAGGAACCAGTTGTTGCTGCAGAAATTGAAGTTAGTTTTTGTTTCAGTTCTGTGTAATTGACACTTTGGAACAGATTGCAACTTTCGCCCATGCTCACGAAACACGATTTATGCTGTTTAGTTGTTATTGATCCTTTGTTGACATTATACTTTTTTGTGTTATTTGAATTTTTTCTTGTACAAATAAGTTTTCCGTACATTTGAACCTTTTTTTAGGAGTTCTTATTTTAAGCTAACATTGTGAGATTTTACATCTAACAATCATGAGATTTTACATCAATCATTGTGGCGTGAGGAACCCGCTGTGATCATGCTACTTCTTTTTCTACCGTTACTGTCATATTTATCTAAAAGATCTAAGACAGTCTTAAATTCGTCACATAGTGGCATAACAGATTGCCGTGTGTGTGCCATACCGGGTCTCCTAGAATATCGGTCAGATTTGTTATCCCCGAGCCTCGACATGATGCAGGGATTAGAATTTGGAGGTTACGTCAAAGTCTGGAATTCAGCACGATCCGCGCACGTTCTAGGTGTTGTTCTAAGCCAGCTCATGAGTCATCCTCTCCCGCCGGTACTACACATGGGGTTTGAGTTATGCAAATTGTTCTAGGACAGCGCCAAACTGGCCGTTCACTTTTTATTTGCCCTCTCGAGTTCGGCTGGGCCTCGAAATATTCTCGCAGAGTTCAACGGTCCCCAGCGAGTCTCCAATGTGCGATGTGCGAACCGCAATTTGGCGTTCAAGGTGGAAATCCATGTTTCTGTTTCGCGAATTCTCGACTCGACGACGAGACTCGTGCCAACATATTAGCTCGTTAGATAGTGGCCGGAGAGACCAGCATATTATCGAACCTTATGCAGATTGGCGGTCCCGAGCTGTCCGAGGTCCATGTTTACAGGTAACTCATATTTTGCGCACGATTCCTGCATTATTTTGATTTCACGTACAACAAGTTAATAAATATCGATTCGTGAACTAGTGAAACTAGCCGCGTGTCACTGCTACCATTGGAATGGGTAGACTGGTTCATGCTTTTGGGCGTAGATTATGTTTGGTTGGAATGTTGCAAATATTTAGTTGAAAATTAAATTAAACAATTCTGAAAAAATTAAGTGAACTTAAACTCAAATACTTACTCACTTTCTCGTTCATTCACTCATTCACTCACTCACTCGCTCACTTACTCACTCACTCACTTAATCACTCACTCATTTATTTACTCACTTTAATCACATTTAATCACTAACTCATGAGTTAGCGAGTGACACACTCCCTCAGTCACTCACTAATTCACTCACTCACTCACGCACTTACTTAATCAATCACTCACCAACTCGTCCGCTCACTCAATTAATAAACTTCTCACTAGCTCTCTAACTCACAGTTTCACTCTTAATATTAAGATATGTGTCAAATCGGTGTAACTTTAACGGTCACTGTTGGACTTAAAAGTTTGTGAAGAAAATATTTCCATTCAAAAACTTCTCCATCAAATCACAAACAACTTTACGGAAACCACCAAATGTACTACAAAGTTTTTGACAAATGCTTGCTCATGTTTTGACAAAATATAAACATCCAATTTCGGAAAAAATTTAAGACTTGCCAAAATCAAAATCAAAATCAAAATAAAAATCAACATCAACATCAACATCAACATCAACATCAACATCAACATCAACATCAACATCAACATCAACATCAACATCAACATCAACATCAACATCAACATCAACATCAACATCAACATCAACATCAACATCAACATCAACATCAACATCAACATCAACATCAACATCAACATCAACATCAACATCAACATCAACATCAACATCAACATCAACATCAACATCAACATCAACATCAACATCAACATCAACATCAACATCAACATCAACATCAACATCAACATCAACATCAACATCAACATCAACATCAACATCAACATCAACATCAACATCAACATCAACATCAACATCAACATCAACATCAACATCAACATCAACATCAACATCAACATCAACATCAACATCAACATCAACATCAACATCAACATCAACATCAACATCAACATCAACATCAACATCAACATCAACATCAACATCAACATGTGAATTGTGAATTGTGAATTGTGAATTGTGAATTGTGAATTGTGAATTGTGAATTGTGAATTGTGAATTGTGAATTGTGAATTGTGAATTGTGAATTGTGAATTGTGAATTGTGAATTGTGAATTGTGAATTGTGAATTGTGAATTGTGAATTGTGAATTGTGAATTGTGAATTGTGAATTGAGAATTGAGAATTGAGAATTGAGAATTGAGAATTGAGAATTGAGAATTGAGAATTGAGAATTGAGAATTGAGAATTGAGAATTGAGAATTGAGAATTGAGAATTGAGAATTGAGAATTGAGAATTGAGAGTTGAGAATTGAGAATTGAGAATTGAGAATTGAGAATTGAAAATTTAGAATTTAGAATTGAGAATTGAGAATTGAGAATTGAGAATTGAGAATTGAGAATTGAGCATTGAGAATTGAGAATTGAGAATTGAGGATTGAGAATTGAGAATTGAGAACTGAGAATTGAGCATTGAGAATTGAGAATTGAGAATTGAGAATTGAGAATTGAGAATTGAGAATTGAGAATTGAGAATTGAGAATTGAGAATTGAGAATTGAGAATTGAGAATTGAGAATTGAGAATTGAAAATTGAGAATTAAGAATTGAGAATTAAGAATTGAGAATTAAGAATTAAAAATTGAGAATTGAGAATTGAGAATTGAGAATTGAGAATTGAGAATTGAGAATTGAGAATTGAGAATTGAGAATTGAGAATTGAGAATTGAGAATTGAGAATTGAGAATTGAGAATTGAGAATTGAGAATTGAGAATTGAGAATTGAGAATTGAGAATTGAAAATTGAGAATTGAGAATTGAGAATTGAGAATTGAGAATTGAGAATTGAGAATTGAGAATTGAGAATTGAGAATTGAGAATTGTGAATTGAGAATTGTGAATTGAGAATTGAGAATTGAGAATTGAGAATTGAGAATTGAGAATTGAGAATTGAGAATTGAGAATTGAGAATTGAGAATTGAGAATTGAGAGTTGAGAATTGAGAATTGAGAATTGAGAATTGAGAATTGAAAATTTAGAATTTAGAATTTAGAATTGAGAATTGAGAATTGAGAATTGAGAATTGAGAATTGAGCATTGAGAATTGAGAATTGAGAATTGAGAATTGAGAATTGAGGATTCAGAATTGAGAATTGTGAATTGTGAATTGTGAATTGTGAATTGTGAATTGAGAATTGAGAATTGAGAATCGAGAATTGAGAATTGAGAATTGAGAATTGAGAATTGAGAATTGAGAATTTAGAATTTAGAATTTAGAATTTAGAATTTAGAATTTAGAACTTAGAATTTAGAATTTTGAATTTAGAATTTAGAATTTAGAATTTAGAATTTAGAATTTAGAATTTAGAATTTAGAATTTAGAATTTAGAATTTAGAATTTAGAATTTAGAATTTAGAATTTAGAATTTAGAATTTAGAATTTAGAATTTAGAATTTAGAATTTAGAATTTAGAATTTAGAATTTAGAATTTAGAATTTAGAATTTAGAATTTAGAATTTAGAATTTATAATTTAGAATTTAGAATTTAGAATTTAGAATTTAGAATTTAGAATTTAGAATTTTGAATTTTGAATTTTGAATTTAGAATTTTGAATTTTGAATTTTGAATTTTGAATTGTGAATTTAGAATTTTGAATTGAGAATTGAGAATTGAGAATTAAGATTAAGATTGAGAGTGAATTTTTTTTCCAATTATACTATAAATTGATGTTCAAAAGAATATCATCATGAAAATTAAAACAAAAATCAGAGACAAAGTCAGAGTTAAAATCAAATTTAATTATTAAAACTTGAACCAATCTACCATCCTGTCGCTAGGATCGCAAGCCAAAAGTTAATTAAAAACAAATATTTATTCTCGCCTTTTGCCTGTCATAATCCACTGCTGCTACTCGCTCGTACTCACGCCGAAGTCAGAACTCTTGGAAGCCTGCCGGACACCAGCAACAACAACAACTCTTTAGGTCATGTTCTTGGCCGGCGCTAGATAAATCATGCCGCCCCGGGAGAACGAACATGCACCAAATGGAAATTTTCACAGCCTCACAACATTTCCTCATATATGTTTGCGCCGACTGACTGAACCTCGATAAGGAACGCGCGATCGGCTTGTAATGAGCAACTCTTGGTTGGTTCTCAGACATCTCTATATAAGCTAGGAGTGATCCGGAAACTGGTTGGCCTTCGTACGACATAGTAGTATTCGATTGCAAATTGCCAAATGTCCCCTCCGAAAGCGCATACTTAACACATAATTTACCGAAATTGATCTGTTATCACAATTAACGATTATCGGCTTAAATCTACATTCGCTTCGTATGCTTCACGCAAATCGACTCGTACGCGAATATTAAAGTTTTATTTTATTGATCGATCGGCCATAAAGTTTTAACGGTCACATTACGGGTTGCCCAAATCTGAAGGAAACCATATGCGAATCGAATCGATAATTTCAAGGAATTAAGGTGACATACTTGGGGAGATCGAACCGTGTAGGTTGAGTGGCCGGTTGGATTTAACTCGTAAAATTTAAATGGTTTCCCAGCGATGTAAAGCAGGCTTACAACCGCATCGGAGTTATGATTTGGTAACTGATACAATAACTGAATAAAATGCGGAAATCTACTTTTCATTAAAGATTAAACTATTTCTCTTAATCCTTTAATGAGTGGAATCATGTAACGAAATTTCAGTCAAATATATATAATGTAGTATAAAAATCAAACTGATATAATTTATTTATTGTAAAGAAGGTTTCTTACGTAGTCCTCTGAATGACTTCACCCTGCAAAGGTCATGCTTGTTGCATTAGTTACTCATAAGCACCTAATTGAATTGTACGCCAGTCAAAACAAGAGCTTCAAAGTTGTTGAACACATCAAAATCTGATACGCTTATCTCAAACTGCTCAAACGTTCCCACAGATGCTTACCCAGAGCTCATTTTCCGTATCTTTCAAATAAAACACGAGAAAAAAGCTCCGTTTGACTTTGACATTTGAGGTTGAAGTCCAAGCTGCGTTTGGTCCAACGGCTGTGTATTTTCCCGCCAGAAGTTAAGGGGCAGCCCAAGATCAGCCAGATCGAATCTTGCGATCTCCCCAAAACTGACCATAATGTGCTGGCCTCTGAGAGCTGCATGCACCGTTTAATTTCGGAAGAAGTTTCCAAGCCAAAGTCGGTAGTCGTCTAAACTTGGCAAAGACTTGCTCGTAAAGTTACGAAAAGAAGACAGACGAAACAACAACAACAAAAAAACTGCAAATAGGACGACCCTTTGGCTTAACGATCGGTTCGCTTTTTTGTTCGTAATTAAAATACTCATTTTAATTGGCCAAGTAAAAGTAATTTGTCATTCATCATAATAAAAGTTAATCATTTGCCGTTAATGGTGGGCTTCTTTAATTTTCGATTCCATTCCAGGCAGTTGAGGTTTCGCGCATTTAAAGTCTCATCAGTGCGCGCAAATATTGAACAACACCGACTGACACAAGTACCGACCTCAACTTGCAGACGAAATTGGCCACATATCAACGCAATGAGGGTCGCACTCATGATTGATGAAGTTTCGGTCCAGTTGAAAAGGGTGAAAATTCAGCATCATTCAAGTCGCATAAAATTGATGACGTATCGCCGCAGCTGAGCACGATCGTAAAGTGAGATGATTGGCACAGGTAAAGGGCACCCCCGGTGGGAATTTGGGGTAATCGTTTTAAGTGTAATTTGAGTTTTTTTGGATGTTTGAAGCTGGGACAAAATTTAAGCCAGATAAACGAACCAAATTCTTGAACACAACATTGAATATGTTATCAATAGAAACAAAAAGAATTTAAATTGAAAAAATTAGGTTAAAAAAATATTTATAAAATTTTAAGACGAAAGATTGATTGTGCAATTTAAAAGAAACTTGAAAAAAGGTTTAAACTTTATTTGTAAATTTCATGTAAATTATCCAGTGTCAATGAGTTAAAGGAGGTGTATCTTAACAAATATAAATAAACAAGCTTTTCCCGGCAAACTTCGTCCTGCCCTTTTTTAGTTTCTTGACGTTTTTAGCTTGTTTGCTTATTCAGCCTCCTGTGATCAAAATTTGATTTTACGCAACTTTTCCTAACAATCTGCAGATGTTCCGGAATCGGTCCCAGAGTGGCCAAAGTGGCAATTTTTTAGCATATAAACCTTCCTTGGGTTTACACGAACCTAACGCAACAAAAAGCGCCTCGATCCGACGTTCCGTGTTCAACTGATTCGCGTTCGAACAAAACCATCGAAAGTTTTTATATACATAGATACGATCGATTTTTTTTTGTACATGAAGCTATGTTTTTGAAGTCATATTTTTCTTAGGAACTTTTTTGACCATGAAAGATAGATTGAAAAAGGATAGAAAACTTGCAACTCTAAACTCTTCAAATTTGAAAAAATGTTAAAGTCTCTGAAATATTCCAAAGATTTTTATAAACAAAATAAAAACTTACAAAATACTTTAGAAGTAGTATTTTTTTAAAGAACCGCTAATATTTGAGAGAATGGAAAAATTCACAAAATCACTACGACAGTCAAGAATAGGTTTTTAAAAATAAAATAAAAACTTTAGAAAATATTTCAGGGGTCGAACTTTTTTTTTGAAGAACTGCTCATATTTGAAAGAATGGAAAAACTCACTAAAATATTTTGACAATCAAGAATAGTTTGTTTTAAAAATAAAAATAAATTTCCAAAATATTTCAGAAATTGATTTTTTTTTGGCAAAAAACTGCTCATGTTTGAAAGAATGGAAAAACTCACCAAAATATTACGAAAAACAAGAAAATGTTGTTTTAAAAAATAAATACTTGAAAAATATTTCAGGAGTCGAACTTATTTTGGGAGAATTGCTCAATTTTGAAAAAATGGAAAAAAAACTCACAAAAATGTTTTGACAATCAAGAATAGGTTTTTTTTTTAAATAAAAATAAATTTTAAAAATATTTCAGAAGCTGATTTGTTTTTCAAAAAACTGCTCATGTTTGAAAGAATGGAAAATCCCACAAAAATATTATCATAGTCAAGAATAGGTTGTTCAAAAAAATAAAAATAAACTTCCAAAATATTTCAGAAGTCGAATTTTTTTTCCAAACAACTGCTCATGTTTGAAAGAATGGAAAAACTTAGAAAAATATTTTGACAATCAAAAAGCAAAGCAATCCACTTTAACGACCCCCGGGTCTTTTGTGGTCTCTGTTGCAAGTTTCTGCTCATTTCTAGGCGTCCGAAAGTTTTGGGTGAGTCACCCAAAACCTCTTTTTACACAAATGGACCGACGTTTTACTTCCTCATTCGATAGAAGGCGTGGTCAGGCAAATCTCGTCTCGAAAAATGCCACCGGGTCCGTCTGGGATTGAACCTAGGCCTTACTGGGGTGAGAGACTACCACGCTAGCCACTACACCACCGGACCCGGCTGGTGAAAATCAAGAATAGGTTGATTTAAAAAATAAAATAAAAACTTAAATAATATTTCAGAAGTCGAACTTTTTTTTTCAAACAACTGCTCATGTTTGAAAGAATGGAAAAACTCACAAAAATATTTTGACAATCAAGAATAGGTTGTTTTTAAAAATAAATACTTGAAAAATATTTTAGAAGTCGAACTTATTTTGGAAGAACTGCTCATTTTTGAAAGAATGGAAATCTTCTCAAAAAATTGTCGTGGGAGTCGCTCAACCTGCATTCTTGTCACACATGAGATCTGCACAGCTGATTCCACGTAGATTTTTCCCGCCAGTAATGACAGGAAACGCTGACAAACACAGCAAAAAAAAATCTGTGTAAAATCGCATGCAAAAGCATGCACATCACCTTTGTGAGAAAAAGCATGTAATATTGTATGAGAAAACGTGTACACAAAAAACGTGTACCGAAGAAAAAAAAATCAGGTCTGCTCACCACAAAAATAACATCAATCCGGCGAGAGTCATATTCATATTACTAAGTCCGCGCCCCAACCCACTCGGCTATCTCGCCGCTAAGACAATAGTCGGATCAATGCCAATATAACAGTAGGTTTTCCGTACGTCGTGTACTGTGTTAACTGCATACGATGTATGGGGAACCTACAGCTACATCGGTGAAGATCCTACTATTTTCATAGCTGCGAAATAGCCGAGAAGGTTGGGGCGCGGACTTGGTAATCTGAATATGACTCTCGCCGGATAGAAGTTATTTTTGGGGTGAGCAGACCTGATTTTTTTTCTTCGGTACACGCTTTTTGTGTACACGTTTTCTCATACAATATTATATGCTTTTTCTCACAAAGGTGATGTGCATGCTTTTGCATGCGATTTTACCATCGGATTTTTTGCTGTGAACGGAATATGTGCCAAAATCATAAGTGGTTTTTAACATATGAAGGGAAATCATCGTGAACTGGAACTGCCGGTCGTTAGCCCGGGTAAAGTGGAAACGTTGAAATGATTGTTGTCCTCTGCTCTCATCTCGCAAAAAGCCATACAGAGAACTACGTCCCATTCAACCGGCTCCGTGGCTTAATGGTTACGGCTTCTGTCTCCCAAGCAGAAGGTTCAGGGATCAAATCCCGGTCGGTACCTTTGAAATTTGGAATCAGGAATTTGAATATGAACAAAAACGAAAATGAATCAGGTGGGATTCGAACTCACGCCTTAGGATTGGTGGTCTGGGACGCTAAGCAGTCGGCCATCAGAAGGTTTACACTCTAGCAGTGAAATGATCCGTAGTGTTGAAACATGTTATCTTTTCATATTAAATACGCGCTGATCCCTGATTTGCCTGACGGGATTGGAAGTCTAAATATAGATCGAGTTTCCTTCAGATGCTTGCTTCTATGTTTAGGCGGGGCCAAACAATGCCCAACGACCTCGGAATTGGGCCGCAAGGAGCTATGTCATTCTGAAGTGGGTCGTTGGAAGCAGCGCGAGGGCTGTCACCACCTGATACCCGGAAATGATATAAACTGTATCAGCATTCGGCATATACACAGTTTGATACAAATTAAACTTTCCCATAATTTCGCTACCGGTTAGCGGGTATTGGATTGGACCACACACACACACACACACACACACACACACACACAATCGAAATCTTCTCAAAAAATGTTTTGGAAGTAATTCTGTTTATTTAAGAAAATATTCATTAATAGGATGGATGGATAAACAAAGGATAAACTCACAGAAAACAATCAAATTTATTTGTAACAAAATATTTTTTACAAGAACTTTTTAAAAGTTTATAATTATAATTATTTGTTTCATTTTTTCACACTCCACCTTTTGTCCTTTCGACGTTTTGTCTATTCGACCTTTTGTCCACTTTCGACCTTTTGTATATTCGACCTTATGCCTTTCGACCTTTGGCATTCGACCTTTGGCATTCGACCTTTTGTCCATTCGACCTTATGTCTTTCGACCTTTTGTCGCACATCCTTGGCGATTGTCCACGCTTCATACAAAAAATATGTTTTTTGAATGGACAATTGTCCACGAGGGGAGAAGGGGGGGTTTAGATTTCCCGAAAGAATTCATTATAATCAAATATGCTGCAGAACTTAACGTTATATATCTGTAAGTTAAACTTTGAATGGTCACTTGATTCGATTGATGTCTTCATCGACACTCATTTTGAAAAGTCCGAACCAGATCTCAACACTGTGACTGTTGTCGATCAGGTGAGACAAATTTGTCTCGCTAGCACACTGCAACAGTCCACATCAATTTCTATATAAAATGTGAAAAAACGAACTCTTCTCTAGCAAAGATATGCCACAATAGATTTGCATACAATCGACCATAAAGCTTTATTCTTTTTTCTGTACATACAAATGTGCGAAGCCCTCGCCACTAATGCGATATGGTTCAATGTTAAATTTACGATCGATTTTATATTATTGCACACCTCCTCTCCCTTCCCTTACCCTATACCTTACGGGGTAGTCCCGCTTGTGGAATATCAATTTGACTATTTTTGACGCGATGCACGATACTTACGATTCTCGTGGACCAGCATAAGAGTGAGCCTCGGGTTGCCCTTATGAGAAAATGAGATTCAATTGGTGTGTATGAGCATAAGTATTATTCAAATGTGTTTATTTTTGTCCAAATTTGTGATCATGCATCTCGGGACAAACTCGGGCCGGTTCGAGGGAAGAGACTTGCGGTGAGAATGGCTTTTTTGCACATTTAAAAATCCCGCGCAAAAGGTTGAATGCTCATGGTCGATTGTACGTAGGTAAGGTTAGGTCATGAGTGCCACACGTCGTCGTTGGTTGGTTGGGCAAAAAGAATCGAAATGCCAGGCTCTCGTCACAAGCGTAGCCCAGACGAAGAACCGTTTTTGATCTGTACTGGGCGATGAAGAACCACGCGAGAGCACGTTTTCTGTACATGAATGGAGTCTCCGGTTAAGCAGTTCAGCTCAGTTGTTCTGTTTAGTTTTTGCGCCAACTAGCTAGCCAAATCTCGATGATTCATCGAGCCCGTGTTTAAGTCCGGACCTATAGAGGCAATCCTACAGACGAAGCTACAGGGATTTGGACGGAGTTGCACAATCCGGAGAGGCTCGTCGAAAAGGTCCACCAGAAGGAGGTTAAATTCCACACATGCACGGCTAGAAGAACGTACTAAGTGACTTGCTTGAAAAGGGCAGATTTGGCAGAAAACAAGATTCTTGACACTAGAGCAATTCAGTAAAAAGTTGTGCGGCTTCAACCAATAACTGACCCAAATTAAAACAAAACGTCGAGAGCTAAATTCCAGAGAAAAATAAGATGACACAAATTTAAGCAATTCCAGTAATAACCAATATCTTTGACCCATTGACCCACATCGAAGTTCTTCTCGTCCCTTTTCTGAACCCCACACTCCATCCCCAGCAAATATCTCAATCATCACCCAAAAGATCGATTTCATCGGTAGCTCCAAACAACAGCTCCTTTTCACTCGCCACACCAAATCGGCAGCCCCAGGGTCATTAAGGGGGGAAGCTACATATTTGGTCATTACATGGCCGGCAGAAGCCTCTTTTCGGCGTCTCCACGCACGCCATTCAAGCCGCAAAAAGAACATCAAAAACTAACTTAATCCACCTATGTGGTTGATGCCTTCCTCACTTTTTACCAACAATGGGTAATATGAGTGGTTTGGACACGTATTTCAGCTATTTCTATTTAATCCAGAAAAATAAGAACACAGATATAACATAAGTGGTTATAACTCAAGAAAGGGTTGCCAGATCTTCAATGTTGTGAGCTCGTTGGAATGGTTTTTTAATTATCTATCCAACGATGGGTCGCATGATGGATCCGAACATCGTTTACATACATTTGAGTGAGATCCGGCTTCAAAAAAGTACATAAATATCACTTAAGTGGTCATAACTCAAGACAGGGTTGCCAGATCTTCAATGTTGTGGACTCGTTGGAAAGGTCTCTCAATTACCTAACCAACGATGGGTAGCATGATGGATCCGGACATAGTTTACATACATTTAAGTGAGATCCGCCATTAAAAAAGTACATAAATATCACTTAAGTGGTCATAACTCAAGACAGGGTTGCCAGATCTTCAATGTTTTGGACTCATTGGAAAGGCCTTTCAATTACCTAACCAACGATGGGTCGCATGATGGATCCGGACATCGTTTACATACATTTGAGTGAGATCCGGTTTCAAAAAAGTACATAAATATCACTTAAGTGGTCATAACTCAAGACAGGGTTGCCAGATCTTCAATGATGTGGACTCGTTGGAAAGGTCTCTTGATTACCTAACCAACGATGGGTCGCATGATGGATCCGGACATCGTTTACATACATTTGAGTGAGATCCGGCTTCAAAAAAGTACATAAATATCACTTAAGTGGTCATAACTCAAGACAGAGTTGCCAGATCTTCAATGTTGTGGACTCGTTGGAAAGGTCTCTCAATTACCTAACCAACGATGGGTCGCATGATGGATCCGGACATCGTTTACATACATTTGAGTGAGATCCGGCTTCAAAAAAGTACATAAATATCACTTAAGTGGTCATAACTCAAGACAGGGTTGCCAGATCTTCAATGTTGTGGACTCGTTGGAAAGGTCTCTCAATTACCTAACCAACGATGGGTAGCATGATGGATCCGGACATAGTTTACATACATTTAAGTGAGATCCGGCTTCAAAAAAGTACATAAATATCACTTAAGTGGTCATAACTCAAGACAGGGTTGCCAGATCTTCAATGATGTGGACTCGTTGGAAAGGTCTCTTGATTACCTAACCAACGATGGGTAGCATGATGGATCCGGACATCGTTTACATACATTTGAGTGAGATTCGGCTTCAAATAAGTACATAAATATCACTTAAGTGGTCATAACTCAAGACAAGGTTGCCAAATCTTCAATGTTTTGGACTCATTGGAAAGGCCTTTCAATCACCTAACCAACGATGGGTCGCATGATGGATCCGGACATCGTTTACATACATTTGAGTGAGATCCGGCTTCAAAAAAGTACATAAATATCACTTAAGTGGTCATAACTCAAGACAGGGTTGCCAGATCTTCAATGATGTGGACTCGTTGGAAAGGTCTCTTGATTACCTAACCAACGATGGGTCGCATGATGGATCCGGACATCGTTTACATACATTTGAGTGAGATCCGGCTTCAAAAAAGTACATAAATATCACTTAAGTGGTCATAACTCAAGACAGGGTTGCCAGATCTTCAATGATGTGGACTCGTTGGAAAGGTCTCTTGATTACCTAACCAACGATGGGTCGCATGATGGATCCGGACATCGTTTACATACATTTGAGTGAGATCCGGCTTCAAAAAAGTACATAAATATCACTTAAGTGGTCATAACTCAAGACAGGGTTGCCAGATCTTCAATGATGTGGACTCGTTGGAAAGGTCTCTTGATTACCTAACCAACGATGGGTCGCATGATGGATCCGGACATCGTTTACATACATTTGAGTGAGATCCGGCTTCAAAAAAGTACATAAATATCACTTAAGTGGTCATAACTCAAGACAGGGTTGCCAGATCTTCAATGTTGTGGACTCGTTGGAAAGGTCTCTCAATTACCTAACCAACGATGGGTCGCATGATGGATCCGGACATAGTTTACATACATTTAAGTGAGATCCGGCTTCAAAAAAGTACATAAATATCACTTAAGTGGTCATAACTCAAGACAGGGTTGCCAGATCTTCAATGTCTTGGACTCATTGGAAAGGCCTTTCAATTACCTAACCAACGATGGGTCGGATGATGGATCCGGACATCGTTTACATGCATATAATTGAGATCCGGGTATTTGTGAAAACACATTTTTATACATAACTTTTGAACTACTTATCGAAACTTCAAACAATTCAATAGCGATGTATGGGACCCTAAACCAAGTCGAATGCAACTGGTTCGATCAAAATCGGTTCAGCCAGTGCTGAGAAAACTCAGTGAGAATTTTGGTCACATACATACATACACACACATACACACACACATACACACACACAGACATTTGTTCAGTTTTCGATTCTGAGTCGATATGTATACATGAAGGTGGGTCTAGGAGCTTTTAATAGAAAGTTCATTTTTCGAGCAGGATTATAGCCTTACCTCAGTGAGGAAGGCAAAACACGATGCTCGATCTCTCAAGTTCGTTTTCAATATGAATGGCGCTGAAATCGATCGGATCTGATCGACTCGGCGGTGGCGGTGAAGGTACACCATCGCGATCTGTCAATCTTAACGAGTGCAGTTCATTCATCAAGCTCATCGTCCTCTATTGATGCCAAAAATGAAAACAACAAAAAAAAATGTGGCGGCGTTCTTTAAATGGGCACAAAAGTTGCCTGCGAGGACCACCAACAACGTACGCATCACGCGATTCAATGAGGTAAGTTATTTTTTTCACTTTTCAGCTACAGTTATGGCATTCTCATTTGCGTTCGCAGGGATCTTCCAATTTTGTTTTCTCATTATTTTCCTTTTACAGTTTCAGCAACTGAACAAAACGATTGCCACATTTTGTTGTGTTCATTATCTATAATTTTACATTTATATTGAAACAGTATATCCGAAAAAAATGCTTTTTTGTCGTCTCTCTGGGTAGCTTCAGATATATAAGATGGAAAAGTGCATATGAACAAATCCAAATCTGATGGTTTCGTACCGTATGCTTTTCCGAAGCAATATTTTAGTTTGAAAATTTCTTTTCTGATTTCTCAATAAATCTCGCTATTTAGATGGATTTGTGAGTACTTTGAACAGTATACTTCGATTATAGTTCTATAATCTGATGCCTCCCTCTCTCAACAACCCTTTGACATAGACAGGGTCAACTTAGAGAGGGTCGACTGTAATTTCATCGTTATGCCTCTGACATTACCACTACACCTTTTTGCCTTCCTCACCTTACTGAGGAAAGGCTATAAAATCACTTAAAAATGAACACATTTTTTTTATAATTTGACGTTCTAGAACCACCTTCACGTATACATATTTACTCAAACTCAGAGCAAATGTACACAGAAAAAAAAAGTTGAATTTTGGATTGTTGAAAATTGGATAAGTTGAATATTACCTCTATTTTTGAGTAATATTACATAAAAAATGTGAACCTGATGAATATTCATCAAAAACTGATGAAAATTCATCATTTTCTGGGGTAAAATTAATCATTTTTTTTGACACAGAATCTGTCACCATTTCCTGATGAATATTACCATCGTTTTTTTCTGTGTAAGTGTGTGTGTGGTGGGAAGTTGATCAAAAATTGTAACTCGATTATCTCGGCACTAGCTTAACCAATTTTGTTCGTTTGGACTCATTCGATCCGTCTTGGAGTCCCATACGTTGCAATTGAAAATTATAAAGTTGTGTTAAGTACTTCAAAAGTTATGCAAAAAAACTACTTTGACTAATGCCCGGGAGATTTAAAAAAAGGTGGTTTTTGTCTTACTACACTTTTTCAGAAAGGTATTCAAGAGACCTTTCCAACAAGCCCATAACATTGAAAATCTGACAATTTTATCAAAAATAATTAATATGAGGAAGGCACCAACCATCTTAAGATTAGTAACGAACGTTTTTTACTATATTTTGCACTGTAATTAACCTTTTTTTTGCTTAAAGATGTTCATAAAATTATTTACAAATTTCATTTCGGACTTTGTTAAATTTGAAGTTGATTGCTTTTTGAGAATAAAAATGAAAAGAATTTCAATTTAATTTTCAAATATTAGTCAAACTGTCATAAAAATTACGTATTTGTAATATTTCCTGACATTTTTTGATATTTTGTTTCGAAATTCAATAGCATGTCAAGTTGTCAAGATTTACGTTCTTTTAATCTATTTTTTTCAATCCAAAAAATCAGCGATAAGATTAAAAAGCAATTCATAGAGCCCCTAAAGTAACCCAGAAAAAAAACATCATCAGCTGAATTTACGATTCAACTATCCTAATTTTACTGAGGATTCAGAAATTTATTTGCTAAACAATCTCTAAAACGAATCACATTCTAAACTTTATATTCATCAAAAGTAAATCAGTAAAAAAAGTAATACATTTTTGTATGTTGTCACACCCAAAGGAAAAATATATCTCAAAATCTGCAACAGTGGATTTGCTGCAGAAAATGTCACATTTTATAACATTTTTTGCAGCAAGCCCGTCGATAATTTTTGCCCGCGTGTAAACATGTCAGCGATCTGCAGTTCTCACCAACACATATAATGCTGGCCCGTCCCCGAACAACACTCCAAAGAGAAGCATACACGCAAAACCGCCAATGGGAATTTTCTGAGCATTGGTATAAAATTCTTGAACATTGGATGGTCATAAACGATCATGCTCATTTGATGTTCAAAGCGCTATGCCCATCCGATGTTCAAAATGCTTTTTGACAATTTGACAGCACGTTTGAGTGTATGCGTGCCTTCGCAGACCAAAAGTTTGATGTTTTCTCTATTCACCACTGGCGGCGCCACTGTACGTAGCAGCTTGTGGGGCTAGTTCCGCTTTTCGCCACCAGATGGATTTAGTCGATTTCCCAGGACACAAACCAAAAATCATCATAGAATATTTATCGAAACAGCCAATTTGTCCTGGTAAACCAAAATTCTAACTAAACCAATCGAAATGATCAAGAAATCAATATCAAATTAGTTTAAATTTTGGTTTTCAGGACAAATTGGCTGCGTCGATAAATATTCCTCGCAAGAGAGAGCATATTTATCGAAAAACATACAGCACATTTTTTATTAGCTTTAACATAATAAATAAATTTTCTTGTTTATATAAAGTAACACAACCTATTAAATGTTTTTCTGTCGTTTTGTCATCTCTATGACAATAATTAACCATGAGTCTACTGGCACAAGTTTCAGATCACGCTGGACCATTTTGCCCTTGCAGTCGATCACATTTCCGGCGTTTGACAGTAACGTTTGCAGATCCGAGCCGGTGATTCCCTCGAGAAGTCTAGGTTCGGTGTTGTTGACCGGTTTCCCGAATCGGCGACGACTTGGACCACCTGAGGGCGCTGGGGCTTGCTTCGACGGAGCAGCAACACGCATCTTCTTGTGCTCGTAGTTCGTCTGGCCCACCCGTGCTGTTAGGCGAAACCCGGACCCCGATGGGAGGGATCCTTCCGGTCAGGATCGCGATCGCGGCTGCTGAAAGTACGATGACGCGGTTCGCGGTTGGGAAGGTTTGCGCGTGCGTTGATCCGCCGGCTGTTTCGCAATCAGAGCAGTCTCGGTGAAGTGTTGCGAGAGCGTTGAATGTTTCGGCTGTGAACTGGACTTGCACCAACTCATCGGAAGTGAGGCCTCGGCGTCGGTCAGGCGAGCTTGCTCGACAAGATCTAGGTTCAGTCGTCGCGAGTAGTGGCCAATGGTTTAACGTGGTGATCATCGCCGGGGTGATTCCCATATTGATCGCTCGTAGAAATGTTCTGCTCTGAGTGCATGCTGGAAGTCAATAATTCAAGTCATTAAATATATTCGGTAAAAATGTCATTCAACCTTACCAAGATGCAGCTGGTGATCGTAATGCAATCGCCTTCTTCTCGCACAGCACGCAGTGGTAGCTCGTCGTACTCGTACTCCAAACCCACCTTCGACCCTTCCTTGACACGGTCGACGGTAATCCGCAACTCGGCCACCGGTTGCACGCCATTCTCCAAGCCAGGTGAACTGTTCAGAAGGATTTTTTTAGATACAGTACTTGATCGATAACTGGGCTGGGAGCATGAATCGAAAAATGACGTGGGGATCGTAAATGCAACAAATAAAATATAGGTATCTCTAAAAAAAATTTGGACTTTTCTTGTGATTGTTTTTGTTACATTTGGTTGACGCCCAATTGAAAAGCATCTTAATTAGACAACGCCTAGTTATCGAACATGTACTGTACAAGTTCTATGAGAGCACTCACACTTGTTTTCCAGCGCTGAAATTTTCTGAAACGTGTTCACCGTCTGTACCGATGACCCGATAGCTCAGCCGGATTTGGTTCTTCCGGTCGACAATGTGCTCATCGAGCAACGCGATCCTCCGGGTGGTTCCCCCGAGCTGGTTGTTCTCAAAGTTGATCTCCGGCGACGGAAGGAGAGAGGAAAAGGAAGCAAGTGACCTTCTTGGTTGACAGCAAACACTTGTTTTCACGAAGCATTCCCCGGGGGAACTGGACTTTTGGCCAAGCTGTGGCGAACACCGGAATACCCACAAACTCCGTTAAATCCGACTCGGCAGACGCGCAAAGTAAAAACTGACAACGCGAAAAAACAAAAACGTCAAACTGGTTGCAAAAGAAGAACAGGCTATTTTAAAAAAGCCGAAGAAGAATTTCTTCGATTGAGAGTGGCGGTGTGCAAAAAACACGCACACTAACACAAAAAACTGCATCGTATGATTAAGAGTACGGCGGTGTTGGTAATTTTTAAAACGCTTTGAGCATCCGATGCTCAATAATTTGAACATCAGATGGGTTATTGTGATTGAGCATTCAATGGTCACCGGAATTTCTTTGCGTGTATGTTGGTGCTCTTTCACTCACTTTTCATCAAGCATCCATGGCGCGGTGGTAGCGTGTCGGATCAATAACCAAGAAGTTGGTGGTTCAATCCTCGTTCTACTAAGTGTTTTCAATTCAATTCAATTCAGTTTTTATTAAGTAAATAATCAATTCACAATTTGCTTTGCAATAAAACCTAATAGAGATTTGGAGGTCCTTTCAGCTATGTGTTGATAAATTTGTCTTTCGACACAATTGGTTATTCTAAAGGCTAATCAAAAGTAGGAAAAAGTTCAAGAAAAAAAAAAACCTACACAATTGCTATAGAAAGGGGATAGTTAGAGGAAAACTTAAAGCTAGATCACAGAATGATTTTGTCTGTTGACGCCGAAGAGCAGCGCTGCACGAGGTAGCTTATCCGTTGTATACGTATTTGATCATGAGCTCTCCCAGAGCCATGAACTGTTCTGCCTTGTTCCGGCAGGCACGAAAACGAGTTAGCATTTCCCCCGCGAGGGCAAAAAACTCTGGCAGAGTGAATAGATCATCTCCGGACACAGCTGCTTGTTCCGGAACTGTACCGCTCGCCGCGGTCACGCTTGCGTAGGTCCCTCCCCAGCCGGGAGGAATCGCTGGAGTAATCCGATCTGCCGCGCCTTGTCCAGCTACAGGAACGGTTGGGCTTAATCTTGGAGGCGGCCGGGTCGCTGGAAGCTTATTTTTCTTCTTGGCCTGCTCCTCGAGATATGCTTTACGCGCGGCACAGCCACGGAAGTTCGCTGTATGGTTGCCATCGCAGTTCGCGCACTTGACACGCGACCGGTGCTGCTGAGCGTCGCTTTCACTCAGCCTCGCTTTCTGGGGAAGTTTGCACTTCTCCGTGAAATGCATTTCACCGCATTTAACACAGCGCGGCGGGAGGTTGCAATTTCTTGAGCCGTGGCCGAATTTTTGGCAACGGTTGCATTGGGCTGCGTCTGTCGAATTCTTTGAGAAATACCTCCAAGTCACCCAGAAACCGTCCAACGTTTTTTTCCGTCGGAGATCCTGGAGCTTGACGGTACCACGATCGAAGTAGAGTAGGTACAGCACGTGAGTACCCGTGACCGTAGTCGTTCTTGAGAGCACCTTGATGTCCCGGGGGTGAACGTTTACGTCGGCAAGGTGCCCAGCCAGGTCCTCCACTGGCCGGTCCGTGTACCCTTGCAGGACTATTTTAACCGGCACCGTTTCAGCCGGATCGAATGTGAAGTATTTCACGTTGTGTGTTTTGAGGACCATCAACACTTTATCGTAATTCGCTCTTAACAACGTGATCACTTGCACATTCTTCTTACCGATCTTCAAACAGTAGGTTTGACCCTCCAGTAGCTCGTCCACATGATCGGCTAGTGTGTCGACGACAAATATCGGCGGAGGTCTTCTTTCCTTCGCCGCAGTTTTGCTGGTTTCTGCTTTCTTCGACCCGCGTGCAGGGTCGTCGTCGTCGTCACTACTGCTGGTGCTGCAGTCGTCTTCATTGTCCTCATCATCACCACTCAGCGGCTCGAACTCGTTGCGTGTGGGGACGGGGGTGACGGAGGAGACGCCGGAGGCCTGCCGGCCTGCCTTAGCTGTCTTCACACGTAGTTGGTACGGGCTGCGGTAGTGTGGATGCAGCTTTGTTTTGTCAATGCCTTCCAACGCTGTCGCCGCGGTGGAAGGCTTGATTTGACTATTGGCCGGATTGTTTTTAGTAATCCGGCCAGGAGACGGGTTCCGCGAGGTCCCCGGTGCTGCACTCGAGTTGCCATGCCTAGCGCCACGCTTGGGCATCTCCGGGCGGCAATTTCGCGATTAAACACTTCACCCGCGGCGTGGAAAAGTCGAAAATTTAACGGAGCACTAAAATTGTGTTATGGCTGGCTCCAACGTAGGTAGCCCGATGACTAAGTGTTTTTTTTTGTGAAATACAACCAAAAAGCCGTCGGTAATGTCGATAATTGTCGGTAACGGGCAAAAATGTCATACTCCTATATCGCAAAAAATGCATGAGGACAGATTTAATGCAGATTCTGATATACTTTCATGCCGCCATGCATCACAATCATGCAATTGTCAGTTGGGTCTATGAATTTCAGCAAATGGAAAATTTAATTACTTTAAAGAATGCAAAATTCCATAACATAACAAATTTATTTCAACATGTAGGTGAAAGAGGTGTAGGGGTAAGCGTGGTTGCCTCTCACCCAGTCGGCCTGGGTTCGATCCCAGGATGTCCCGGTGGCAAATTTTGAGACGAGATTTGTCTGATCACGCCTTCTATCGGACGGGGAAGTAAATGTTGGCCCCGGTCTAACCCAGAAGTTAGGTCGTCAGCTCAGTCCTGGTGTAGGAGTCGTCTCCCTGGGTTCTGTCTCAGTGGAGTCACTGATAGTCAGTTGGACTCACAATCCAAAGGTCGTCAGTTCGAATCCCGGGATGGATGGAAGCTTAGTCGCAAAAAGAGTTTTGCAGTTGCCTCAACAATCAAGCCTTCGGAGACCTAGTTTCGAGTATGAATCTCGCAATCGAGAACGCCAAGGCATTGCTGTAGAGCGAATAATTTGAATTTATTTTGATTCCAGAGTTACGATCAAAAATGTGTACTGTGTTTGGTCAATCACATGTGATAAAACGTCCTCTGCCTAAATTTCCTTTGGCCAGCTATCGCACTTGCAGGGTGTGACAAAATAGCACGATCAGAATGCAGCACTGCTTGGCGTTTTCATGGGTTTGTTTTATATCACAGGATTGACATCGAATTGTGGAGATCTGTGAAAGTCAAGATAGCACGATCACGACGACTTACTCATAACATAGATTTATTTTAAAAAGAATATCGAGCACCTTTTATTGCCATTCTCTGCAAAACAAGACAGATGATGCATTGCTGCACATTAATGCTAAACAAAACTATTTATCGTCGTCTCGTCCAGAGCGCGGTTTTAATGATATGCTAATGCTTTCAGCTCGTGCCTTCCTTTCCTGTCCTGTTGAGCTGCTCGTTGGTCTTCCACTTTTTGCCCAAGCTATTTCTCTCACTCTCTGCCGTGGCCTGGCCTGTACAAACACTTGACCTTGCTCTGGATCAGCGTGTCAGCGGAGATGAAACAAGAAGAAGAAAAATTACCCTGCCTCCCCACAGCATCCTCACAAGGTGCACGAAAGGCTCGCGTGTGCGCAATTTGCAGTGTGCAAGTGCAAGTGCAGTCCTTTTCTGTCACTCTCATCGATTATTTATTGCCCGGGTCTTTGCAAGCAGCACACACACGATCTGCAACCTCTCTCTCCTCTATGCAGACGTTTAACGCTAGTTGAATGGGAACCACCGTTGACCTAGGGAAGGAAGGAGGGTAAATGACCAGTGTTTGACGCAAATTTTCATACCAGACGTATTATTTAAAACAAAACTTGAAGAGGTTCTCAAAAAAGTTGCATTTGAATCGGGGATGGTGGTGTAGGGGTAAGTGAGGTTGCCTCTCACCCAGTGGGCCTGGGTTCGATCCCAGAAGGGTGGCATTTTTCGAGACGAGATTTGTCTGATCACGCCTTCCGTCCGACGGGGAAGTAAATGTTGGCCCCGGTCTAACCAAGAGGTTAGGTCGTCAGCTCAGTCCAGGTGTAGGAGTCGTCTCCCTGGGTCCTGTCTCGCTGGTAGGCAGTTGGACTCTCAATTCAAAGGTCGTCAGTTCGAATCCAAAGGTGGTTGGAAGCTTAGGTGTAAAAAGAGGTTTGCAATTGTCGAGCGATTTAAAAAAAAATCTTATTTTTTAAAAATCTTCAAACAATTGCAATTTTTTAATTTCAGATTTATCGAGTAATTTTTTTAACTAGAAGCAATTAACCAGGGCTGCGAAGTCGGGTCATATTTCAAACGACTCCGACTCCAGCTCCGACTCTGGCTTTCTGAGATTAGTCGACTCCGACTCCGGCTCCGGCTTTCAGCTCCAAACGACCCCGACTCCGACTCCAACTCTGGCCTACGTACTCTAGCCGACTCCGACTCCAGCTTTTAACAAATGGTTGGTTCCGACGTCGACTCCACATATTTTTTAATGTTTCAAAAATTTCTTAACTATTATTTTGAAAACGTTGATAAATAGGACTATTTAAAAACTCTCTAAGTGTCATGTTTTTTTTTTCAAGAAAAATATGTTCAAATCATAAAACCAAAAAAAAAATCCTAGGTTATAATTTTTTTACGTCATTGAAAAAATAAATAAAAAATATCTCCGATTTGGAACGCATTGTTAGAAGAACAATTTTGTAAGTAAATTTGGATTTATTTACTTAACCTCAAATTTACATTAAATTTATCAAAATCTAATAAATTCAAATATTAAATTGTTATTGACTATCAAAGTCAGGCAGCAGGCTTGGCCGAATGGTTAAGCTGTGCGCATCGTAAGCGGATGATCATGGGTTCGATTCCCATCTGCTCTAACCTTCCATCGGATGGGGAAGTAAAACATTGGTCCCGGCCTTGGTTGTTGTTAGGCCGTTAAGTCATTCCAAGTGTAGGAGTCGTCTCCACGCTATAAGTACAAACAACTCGCCATCAGTTCGAACCCTGGAGTGGAAGACGTACATGGACATCACGCCACGGCTGATGGAGAACATTATTGCAAATAAATGTGTCTAAAAAAAATTTCGTTGAAAGGACGCTTACGGGGTCCTTTTCAATTATTCGTGACCTAGAAAATACTTTACCCAGGAATTTATGATTAATTTTAATTTTAAAATGTTCTATACATTTAAAAGGAGGCGCGTGATTCTTGAATCTTCACCTAAAACTAAGCTTTATGAATGATCGTGCGCCTCCATCAAAATATATGAATAAACTTAAAATTGGATAAAAACCTAAAATCCACAAGTAAAATATACGGATATTTCAAAAGGACCCTTATGCTACCCTTCCAAGAAGACATTTTCTAAGTACATTGATTTGCAATGATAATCATTTTCCTTCATATTGGCGTGGGACATACAGTATTTATTTTTTTCTATACATTTTATTATTAGGTTCTTTTTGGTACTGAAATCTTGAGATTTGTTCAACGATAATTTTCAACGCTGTCAAAATAATTTGCCTAGGGATCAACATTATCAGATTTTAGTAAATAAATAGTAAACATTAAGATAATCGATATATTCAACATATTCAATGATAATTTCAAAATTAGTTGCAACTTTTTTTGATCTTTTTTTCAGTTTCAATTATTTTGAATGCAACACATTGATTTGTTTGTACTAGTCATAAACAAAATGAGCATGTTGAGTTCCAAGTAATAGATTGTTATTATCGTTGATTTTTTGTTGGAAGAGTTATACTGTCAGTGACTTTTTTCTGGTTTCCAAAAACAGTTTATTTTATTTTTATTTATTTTTATTCTTTTTATGTACCTCTTAACTTTTTTCCTGAAAAATTATTTACTTAAAACCTCCAAGGCATTCGCTATCGATGAAAAGATGACAGTGTGTGTACTTTTTTCAGAAAGAACTGGATTAAATTTGGCCAAATTTGAATTGAATGGGTACATAAATATAATATGATACTACATACTTGGGTAAGAGGGGATTAACAGGTTATCATTTAGAGATCATAATGAAATAACACAATTAGAGCTTTCCAATCACAATAAAATGTTTCAAAATCATAATGGCTAAAAAATGGCAACGCAGTGCATGTGACTTAAAAAACATTTAAAAATATAAGAAGTTTTGTATAATAAGGTGTTTAATAGCAAATACTGAAATATTTTTTTTTTAATGAATTGAAGATAACTCCGACTCCGGGTTATCAGAAATTTTCGGCTCCGACTCCGACTCCAGCTTATAAACTTTAGCCGACTCCGGCTCCGACTCCGACTCAAGCTGTTCGAGTTTTTACGACTCCGACTCCAGGTCTCCAAAAAAGACCCGACTCCACCGACTCCGGCTCAGACTCCGACTCCGACTCCACAGCCCTGCAATTAACTGTCTGATCAAAAACAAATAACCTTACCCTAACTGATGCAAAAACGAGAGTAAAAGTTGTTGAGTCCCTTTTTACCTCCCTGTCCCTCTCCTCACCAACCCAGCCAATATCTCATTAGCACAAACGTCTGCCGTCACTCTTCCCTTATAGCAGCGCGCGAGCACACACACATTTCCTTAATTGATCATGAAATTAAAATTAAAATAAATCGCTCAATTGTGAATAAATCAAGCCATTATTGATCGCGCGTGCCTCCAGCTGACCTGGCAATTTACCCCCTTCACATATGGAATTGTGTGGCTTTGGTCGCCAAAGTTGTGGGCTTTTGAAAAAAAACTTAAGGAGGGCAAATTTCTCACTTTGGAGTGCAGCTGTAGTGTAGAGCGTGTGAAGAGTTCAAACAAACCGCCAATGCAATTTATGTACTCAATGCATTGGTTGAACTATTGGAAATCAATCATTGGACAAGTTTGAGGTCGACAAAAAAAAACTGATACAATTGAACGGTACATAAATTAGTAAAGTGTTTTTGTGACGATAAACTTGTGTGGCTTCGATAATTAAAATAGGTTTTCCAAAAACATCACATTTTAAAAAGGAAAACAAAACGACATTTACTTCAAAACATCTCAAACAATCTCATTTGTAATTCAAATCAAGTACCAACAGAACTCATAAAGCCTCGTATCAGCTCTCCACGGGATCCAACCGTGATAAATCTCTCCATTGTCCAGGCAATTGACGGTTGATAAATGAAGAACATGATTGGGTACAAAAGTCGCGCATAAACTGTGCCCTATTTGCCAAGGGAAAAATTAGCATCCCGTCAGTCGAGACTTTGCTCTAAATCCTCTGCGAACACAAATTAACTTGTAGTGGAGGATCAAGATACACCGAAGCTGATGCTGGGAAGGTGTCCTGAACTGGGGGCTTCTGGCTCGCTGGCTGGCTGGCATTGTTCGGTGTCCAAGATCTTGCAGAACACAACGGCTGAACACGCGATGTGCTGATCCAGATCGGTATCGATTCCAGTTCGAGGACACAATCGTACACACATACTCTCTGAGGTGGATTGAATATTTTACATTCTTGATGCTTGTTTCTCACTCCATTCAACACGGTTGGTGGAGGAGGGAGGGATGGTGAAATATGGTCTCGTGGCATGTCAGCAGCTACTGAACTGAACGCTTCAAGAACACAATCAGCAAAGCCACAGGAGGTATGAGGTATCAAAAGGTTTGTCCTTCGATTTTGTTTGCTGTAAGTGTTGAACCAATAAATTTTGTCTAGATTTTAAAGTTATTTGAAGATTTTATATAATAATATGATTTTTCAATAATTTTCAAATATTTTTTAACCTAAAACAAACCTAAAATTCTTCGTAAAACAACCCATTTTCAAAAAATTATGAAATTTAACATTTTTGCAAGTTGAATATAAAGTATCAATTTGTTATCAAGTATGATAGTAAGAGCATTTTTTTTATTCCCAAAATTATTAAAACATAACGTTTTATCAGAAAAGTACTCAGCATTCACGTTTTTTATCTGTTTGAATATCAAATGACTCGATTATCCGAAGGCTTTGTAAAAATTTCATTTCGAATTATAAAATCTTCGGATAATTGAATCATTTTTTTTTAATTTTCGCTGTCGAGCATCACTGAGAAATTTCATCTTTAATTTAATATACAATAATCTAATCAATTTTTGCAAAAAAATGGGATCGCAGATCTTGAATTTGTTTAAAGTTCGAAAAAAATTATAATATTTTGTTTATGATTCGATCATCCGAAGTCCCATACAATCCTTACGGATAAAAAATAACACAAAACTACGTAATTTCGGAAAAATACATAAATATGAAGTTATTGTATTTGAGTATCAGATGATTGATAATTTCATATTAACTTCAAAAGAAATGTATTTTTTTATAAAATATTTAAAATTTTCACAATATTACACATTTGAAAAAAAATCTCAAGGAATTTTTTTTTGAAATGATAGGCAAATTTGGAACTTTTTGTTTGCTTAAACTTAAATATATACAATGTATGAATGTATTTATACAAAGATAATAAACTAATGTAAACTAAAAAAAAATTATTTAGATTTTTTTTTTCAAAAAAAAACAAAAGGTCCGTTTGATAAATGTATATAATTTGCACACTTTTAAGCAAAAATTTGTGAAAAACAAAGTGACGAAAATATTTTTTAAAAGCTCTATTGAGAAAAAAATATTGAAAAAACAAACGTTACCATAGTGTGGCCTGTGGTTGAAAAATGTAAATGATGAGACAAGTCTTATAGGTAGAAAAATATTTTTCAAAAATTGATTAACTGTTACAGTATAATTTTTTTTAAATTTTCCAATATTTATTTTTATTTTTTGCTAAAACATTAAACCTGAGTTTTGTGAAAAAGTTTGGTGTTCATGAGCGATTGTTTTGCAAAATTTGGAAAATGTTCCAAAGCTTAATGATATATTTAGTTTTACATTTTTCAGCCATCAAAAGCAGACAAACTACTTAAATCCAGATCATTTGTTTGAAAATTCGTATCAAAGGAAAATCAATTCATAGAAATCCATAGAAAGTGTCTCATCTTTAAATGTAATGAAATTTTAATGGAATTTAACCGATTTTTTTAAATAACTTTCCAATGTTCCATTTCATTGCTATCTTGCAAAAAAAGAAAGTAAATTCGTATGCTTTGGATTTCAGATTTTTTTAGTAACTCACAAATATTTGATCGTTAATTAAAAATTCCAGGTTCAAAAATAATTTATTTTTCCAAAGAATCATATGGGCATGATAACCTGAATAATAATCTTCGAATGAAATGAACCCACTGTAACCAAAACATTCGCAAATTGTCTGCGGTGCATTTCTGCGGTTTCTCATACCGACCACAGAGAAAAAAAAACCACAGACATTACGCCCCTGAGGCTAGATGTCAACATCATTATCGTCATTCTGGACGGTTTGCGGTTTTCACTTACTTTTACCAAATTCGTTTAGTACGTTTCAATCACCAGCAGCCCTCATTCCCTCACCTTAAGGAGACCCCTCGAAAAATCTCTGGTACTCCCAGCCAGCTCCAGGGCCTTGTCGGCGCCGAAAACCGTGCGTATTTATCCGTTAATTAATGCCCGTTTTTGCTTGGTTTTTATTTTATTTTTTATTCGCTCCTTGCAGCAGGGTTCACTTTCGTTTGGCAGCAGCAACTGGACGTCGTAAAAATTTGGGTCATTTCGAAAAAGTCAAGCTGCTGCCGCTGGAATGTGCGAAACAAAAGGTCTCTGTCGAGGAGCTGACCCTACTGAGACGCTTTGCGTCCAACGAGCACAGTAAAATGCTAATAAAATTGAAAAATAATCATTATTAAATAAGAATTTTTTTAACAATATCTTGTCATTCAATAAGATCAAATTTTAAAAAATATTTTTGGTAAATTACACACATTTTTTTCACAGTGTAGCGAATTCTATGCGTCACGCACAGTCTGTATTTTCATTTGGGTCTCCCCAGGGGGGCGATAAAATTTGTACATTGTGCGTTATCGTAGCGCCACGATCTGGAACTTGGGGAAGGCTATTGTGTCATATTGGTTAATGCCTGGTTTAGTTTTGAGTGACGGGAAAGACAGTCACAGAGCAGACACTTCAAATTACAGCTTGAAAACCAAATAAGACTTAGTTGAAATTTGTTTGAATAAAAGTAAATCAAATAATCGAAAATGTACCACTGGATTGGGTAAAATCATTAACTAGTTCAGTAGACGATAGTCCTCCTAGAACAAACCATAATTACATAACAGAATCCCTTAATCACAGCCGCTCAATGCTTAAAGCTATTTAAAGAAAACTTTAGTATGCTCTAATAACCGCAAAAGGTTGCCAACTGCCTAGAGATGAACATTTTACTTTTCCGCAATATTTTCACCATTTCCAAAGCAAAGCTCTCCTTTCCCGTACTGAGACTCTGACCCCTCCAACCTGCCGTTGATGGGATTTAATTGAATTAATTTTACCGGCAAAGTTTTATCGATCCTTATCGCATTCATTTTTACGATTTTCCCCCGTCCAAAGAGGCCTGAGTGCGGCTCATGGTGCCTTCCTTACCCTCCTCGAAGCACAAAATCCCATAGAGCATCGCATTATTCCTTATTCGATTTGCCTCATTTGGCCCGCGGGTTTACACTCTGCGAGTGTTCGATCAAAAACGGCTTAGCTTTATTTTTCGTTTTTTGTTCTTTTTGTGCGCCACACACAGTGTACGGCTTGATACGGTAAAGGTAAGCTTTTGGGTCAGTTGGGTGAATTAAAAAAAAAAAGTAAGTTTAAAAAAAATCAAGATATTCCGCCAATTCATCAAAACATAAACTAGAGGAACAGCGTGTAATTCCAACGTGCACCTAGTGTTGGCATATAAGCACACTTACAGTCTATAATAGCTTCTAAAAGAAGTTTTTAAACTAAAATAGAATAATAAATTGTTCAGTTGGAAGTAAGCAAGCAAGTAACCAAGTTATTGATTTTTGCAAAATAATTTGTTTAAAAATTTGGAATCAACAAATTTGATGCGATAGGACCGAATAATTAACCTTAAAAAACATATGAGCAAATCTCTCTGAAATCGACCGATTTTGACCACCTTTATTTTGTGTGTATTTGATTTGGCTCAAACTATGCTGGGGTCTTCTCTATGACCTAAGAAGCCACTGTGGTTCACCTGTACAAGTCTCCATACAATTTTGGCAGCTGTTCATACAAAAATAATACGTGGTGTCTTCGGCAAAGTTTTAGGTATTGATAAGGATTATTTATAAAAAAAATAGGATCACAAAAAATGCTGATTTTCAAATTAACTATTTATTACAACAAAAAAAAAACAATTTCTCAGGATCTGAGAGTTTTAATATTTGTTTTCTTTTTATTGGTCATAGGGGACAATAACAGTATCAGAGAAGTATGACCATAGAGAAGTATGGACAAAAATGTTGACAGATTTTTTGCATGCAACATGCAAGTTTTCAAGATATAGCCACTTAAAATTTAATTTAACTGAAAAATTACCTTTTGATTTTGAAACTGGGTCCATGATTGTCCATTCCTGAAAATAATTTGTTCAAAAATTTCCAATATAATCTTTTCGAAATATATATCTTAAAAATTTTGGAATCAAGACTACGTTTCAAATGATCGTAATATTGAATTTCTGGCCCTTTTGAAAAGTTAGTCTTGATTCCTAAATTTTCAATGTATTTTTTTTCGAAAAGTTCATAAAATTTCACAAATGTTTCATTTTTTAAAATTGAAAATTTGACCATCAGTTACTGAAATATTGTGTTGAAAGTTTGTGGGTGTTCTTAATTTGTAAGAAGTCATCCTACAGTACCGTCATCAGGGGTGATATTGGTTCTGGGGTGAGATAGGGTCATACAAATTTCAGCATTTTTGTACGACCCAATCTCACCCCCAGACCCAATTTCACCCCTGATGACGGTATATTTAAATGTTTTTTTAAAGGTTTGATTCAATACATTAAAAAAAACTTAAAACTCTGTAATGTTCACTTAAAACATACATCTATTCTTTCATTTAACCTTGATCAGAGCCGAGGGACAAAAAAAATCATCCACATTAACGACCCCCGGGTCTTTTGTGGTCTCTATTGCAAGTTTCTGCTCGAACCTAGGAGTCCGAAGGCTTGATTATTGTAGAGGCAATTGCACACCTCTTTTTATACCTTAGCTTCCATCCACCCCGGGATTCGAACTGACGACCTTTGGATTGTTAGTCCAACTGCCTACCAGCGACTCCACCGAGGCAGGCCCAGGGAGACGACTCCTACACCTGGACTGAGCTAACGACCTAACCCTTTTAGGTTAGTCCGGGGCCAACATTTACTTCCCGTCCGACGGAAGGCGTGATCAGACAAATCTCGTCTCGAAAAATGCCACCGGGACCGTCTGGGATCGAACCCAGGCCGACTGGGTGAGAGGCAATCACGCTTACCCCTACACCATGGTTCCCGGCTTCGGTTCCTAAAAAGTCTGAACCTAAAAAAAGGTTTACTTCAATAAAAAAATAAAAGTTCTTCTCGATTGCAAGATAAGTCTAGCTTTTGAAAAAAAAAAAATTAAACAAAGGTGACATTAATAGGATAATAATTTATTTTATTAAACGGAAAACCTTATATCTTTTAAAAATGTGCAGGCGTAATTTTTTTTCATAAAATATTTTTCAATCAATCATCGTTTGCAATGGTGTTTTTTAGCTGGATTGGCTTTAATCACTGGGTTTCTTACGTCTAACGTCAATTTGACCATCAGTAAGATTACTTTGAATGTTTCTTTAAAAAAATTAACAATTAAATGTTTGTGAAAGAAAGCATAAACACTTTTAAAAGATGTTTTTCATAAGAAGTAAAGTTTATGAAAAGTTCCAAGTTCAGTCAAAATTGTTCTGATTTTTGGTATTTGAGCAAAAGACTTTCTACAGGTTGCATTATATAGAAAATTGTCCAATAAATTCGATAAAAATACAATTTTAACCCTTAAATGCCCACTTATATTATATTTTAACGTTTTATGTATTAAAATTCAGTTTTGACCTATTCCTTATATTTTTATTTGTTTTAATTTATCACCATCGTGTTCCCCGGACAATTTTACATAATGATCAATGTAGACCTCAAACTAAAATGAACTATTGGTGAGATACAGCGAATTTACTGAAAAAAGTTTGATTTGCGGGATTAATCCCTTTATGTTGAAAAAAAAACACCATGCACTTCCGAGTGCTGCGCACCATCAAGCTTTTTTCAGTAAAATCGCTGTATCTCAACAATAGTTCATTTTAGTTTGAGGTCTACATTGATTATTAGGTAAAATTGTCCGGAGAATACGATGGTGATAAAATAAAATAAATAAAAATATAAGAAATTGGTCTAAACTGAATTTTAATACTTAAAACGTTAAAATATA